>NW_027255274.1:15000-27015 GCF_042242105.1 Pempheris klunzingeri | reverse complement strand
ATAAAGTGAACACACACTTTAGAAAAACACTCATGAATAAATCTTTTAACACACACACACACACACACACACACTGTACCACGGAGGTGCTCACACAGCTTGATGCTGCACCACACCTGCCATGATGCGTGCAGGCGTGCGGCTGAAATAAAGAGCAGCAGGTTAACTGTCACTTCCTAACCAGTTTAACCTGAACCTCACTAACTCAGTAACTCAGTGTTTGTGCTAACTGGTGCTAATGTTTGTGCTAACTGGGGCTAATGTTTGTGCTAACCGGGGCTAATGTTTGTAGTAACTGGGGCTAATGTTTCTGCTAACTGGTGCTAATGTTTCTGCTAACTGGGGCTAAAGTTTGTGCTAACTGGGGCTAGTGTTTGTGCTAACTGGGGCTAAAGTTTGTGCTAACCGGCGCTAATGTTTGTGCTAACCGGGGCTAATGTTTGTGGTAACTGGGGCTAATGTTTCTGCTAACTGGTGCTAATGTTTCTGCTAACTGGGGCTAGTGTTTGTGCTAACTGGGGCTAGTGTTTGTGCTAACTGGGGCTAGTGTTTGTGCTAAAGGCTGACTCAGGATGTTCAGGATGATTCTCTGTGAACTGTCTGCAGTTAATGTGAGAACACGTCTTCAGTGAGGACGGGAACGTCAGTTTTAGAACTAATTTAGATCCAAACTAGCTAAAATGTTTAAAGATAGCAAAGTGGGGGTGCAGAAATCTGCCCCCCCCCCCCCGGGTCTTGTGATGGAGAGAAATCTGCATTTGGTTCTTCGGAGGTGTGAAAATGTTTCTATGACGTCTGATTGTGTGCTGCTGTAAAGTTTAAAGTAGGGCAGCTAAAAGGCAGAACAAAGCACACACAACGCCTGAGTAACTTTTCTTTAAATATACATGAGGCGGCGCCCGCCACCCCCCGCCCATCAAACATTAAACAGCAGCGGAAAAGACGTTTAACGCACACACACACACACACACACACACACACTCATAAGCACCTGAAAGTCACTGGATGGTAAACACACTCATTTATGTGTTAAATATATATGTGCAGAACTAAACCTCAGCAGGACTTTAAACACACTCAACGGGCAGAGAGCCGCATAATCAACACCTCCGAGCCTGAACGAGCTCCGTACAGTCAGGACACACAGACGCACTTCAGTGTGATACTTTTAGTGCCGAATTTACCAGAAGACATTAACAACTAACAAGCAGCTCCACACAAAGGCTTCCTACGAGGTTTACGCTTTGTTATTCAGAAGGAAACTTTAAACTCCATCGTTTTTGAATGGAGTTTGGTGACATTCTCTTTGTGTAAGACAGAAGTGAATCATTGTTGCCGTTCAACAGAGTTTGAGCGTTTTATGACTTGAAAATGTTCTGGAAACGAACAAACTGATGGCTGACTGCCTTTTTCAATAACTTAGTGTAAAGCAACTCAGTTTTTTTGAAATAAATAACAGTGGTTGGAAGGAAGAAGGTGCTAAAGGTGCTAAAGTGTCATGATCTCAACATGATCTCTGCCGTGTCACTGAAACGACCCCCCAGGCAGCACCACACTCACAACGTCCCGTCACGTCGTCTAAGTTCTGCTCCTCCTTCGGAGAGGAGAGATTTCTGCAGCGTCTGTTGGAGCGATGAGCAGGAACGCTGAGGCCGAGCGGGAACGCTGAGGCCGAGCGGGAACGCTGAGCGGGAACGCTGAGGCCGAGCGGGAACGCTGAGGCCGAGCGGGAACGCTGAGCGGGAATGCTGGCATTGAGCCGATGTGACGTCAGCAGGAAGTGGATTTTCTCGGTCTGAGGAGGGGTTCCTTCGCGGTGTGCCGGTCTGTCGGCAGGTTAACAGGTTACCAGACCAAACCGCTCCCAGAAACCTCCTGCATGTGTTCACTGCTGCTTTAAGTGCCGCAGCGGAGGGGGGGGGGGCATTTGTTCTTAATGAATGAATAATGGATGAATTATTTTTTAGTGCTGCGTTCGTGAGCCCAACATTTCCCTCTAACTCCTCCCAGGTGAAATCCTCTGCAGAGCGTCCGGCCCGTGGCCTCCTGCCAACGACCCGAGGCGTTCAGGTGCAGCACGTTTTAACCAGCGTTCTGACACCTCAGATGGATATAAGGTGTTCTTCAGACGGGTCGTATGAATCAGTCAGGGTTCTCCTTCCTGTCTGTGTGTGTGTGTGTGTGTGTGTGTGTGTGTGTGTGTGTGTGTGAGTGTGTGTGTGTGTGTGTGTGTGTGTGTGTGTGTGTGTGTGTGTGTGTGTGTGTGTGTGTGTGTGTGTGTGTGTGGTGTGTGTGTGTGTGTGTGTGTGAGTGTGTGTGTGTGTGTGTGTGTGTGTGTGTGTGTGTGTGTGTGTGTGTGTGTGTGTGTGTGTGAGTGTGTGTGTGTGTGTGTGTGTGTGTGTGTGTGTGTGTGTGTGTGTGTGTAATTAGCTGTAGTTTGTGAACTGTCACCAGCTGTCTGCAGAAGCACACACACACTTCCTGTCTTCCTCCTCTTGTAATTACTGCTGAGTGTTCAGTGGTTTTTTGCGCCTGTACAGCAGCTGGCTGACAGCGACATTTGGACACACACACACACACACGGACACACACACACACACACACACACACACACACACGGACAGACACACACACACACACACACACACACGGACAGACACACACACACACACACACACACACGGACACACAGTATTAAAAGATGAATCTGTTATTGATCCTTCATGTATTCATTGATATTTATATCCCGCTGATAGTTTAATTGGAGGACACAGTGTGTGTGTGTGTGTGTGTGTGTGTGTGTGTGTGTGTGTGTGTGTGTGTGTGTGTGTGTCCATGAAGGACCACTCGTCATCGTCATCTTTGATGCTTGTTGCCATGGTTACAGCTCTCTTCAGTGTAGAGACGTCCCAAATTTTTCTCCGAGCTCAACACTTTCTGTGACCTGCGGCGGGGGGGGGGGGGGTACTGGGAGGGAGGGGGGGGTCTGTGTTTTCTGCTGCTCGTGTTCTGGTGTGTGAACACGCCATCACACAGGCTGGTTACCGTGGAGACCTTATTTAAAGTGGTTCCACGTTCATAACTAACGTTCTGACTTTTCGTCCTGTAGAGGATTTCCTGTCCAGACCGTCCTGAAGTACCCTGTGAATACCAGTGTTCCTCAGAGGATGAATCGATCGATGAATCGATGTGCCCCACCATCATGACACCGGAACTACAGCTGCACTGTTTAAACATAATGTGACAACATAGTGGAGGTCTATAGTGTGTGTGTGTTAGTTAGTCAGTGTGTCAGTGTGTAGTGGAGGTCTATAGTGTGTGTGTGCTAGTTAGTCAGTGTGTCAGTGTGTAGTGGAGGTCTATAGTGTGTGTGTGTTAGTTAGTCAGTGTGTCAGTGTGTAGTGGAGGTCTATAGTGTGTGTGTGCTAGTTAGTCAGTGTGTCAGTGTGTAGTGGAGGTCTATAGTGTGTGTGTGCTAGTTAGTCAGTGTGTCAGTGTGTAGTGGAGGTCTATAGTGTGTGTGTGTGCTAGTTAGTCAGTGTGTCAGTGTGTAGTGAAGGTCTATAGTGTGTGTGTGTGTTAGTTAGTCAGTGTGTCAGTGTGTAGTGGAGGTCTATAGTGTGTGTGTGTGCTAGTTAGTCAGTGTGTTAGTGTGTAGTGGAGGTCTATAGTGTGTGTGTTAGTTAGTCAGTGTGTCAGTGTGTAGTGGAGGTCTATAGTGTGTGTGTGTGTTAGTTAGTCAGTGTGTCAGTGTGTAGTGGAGGTCTATAGTGTGTGTGTGCTAGTTAGTCAGTGTGTCAGTGTGTAGTGGAGGTCTATAGTGTGTGTGTGTTAGTTAGTCAGTGTGTCAGTGTGTAGTGGAGGTCTATAGTGTGTGTGTTAGTTAGTCAGTGTGTCAGTGTGTAGTGGAGGTCTATAGTGTGTGTGTGCTAGTTAGTCAGTGTGTCAGTGTGTAGTGGAGGTCTATAGTGTGTGTGTGCTAGTTAGTCAGTGTGTCAGTGTGTAGTGGAGGTCTATAGTGTGTGTTAGTCAGTGTGTAGTGGCTCATTGGATGACAAATCGACGTCCCTGCAGCTCCGTTCACCAACAGACAAAAGCTGGATCCTCCTGCAACAATAACTTCATTTACATAGAATGGAAGCACAGCAGATCTATGAGCCCAAGATCTGTGAGGAGAGAGAGACACACAGACAGGCAGAGAGAGAGAGACAGGTAGAGAGAGAGACAGGTGGTGGAGGTGATGGAGGTGATGGAGGTGGTGGAGGTGATGGAGGTGATGGAGGTGGTGGTGGAGGTGATGGAGGTGGTGGAGGTGATGGAGGTGATGGAGGTGATGGAGGTGGTGGAGGTGGTGGAGGTGATGGAGGTGGTGGAGGTGGTGGAGGCTCTGGCCTCCTTTCTTTTCACACCTGAGTTGTGATATCTAGTTTTCACGTCGGCGCTCTGCAGCAGAGAACAGAGGATCTTCAGTGAGACGGGCAGCAGCAGGGTGTACTGCTGGGGGGTTTCCAGACCCCCTCCACCCTCCACCCTCCACCCTCCACCCTCCACCCCCCAGACCAGGAGAGATGAAAATATTGACTTTTATTGTGAACATCTCTGAAGCTGCTCCCTCCTCTCTAATCAGGTTATTGGCAATTTCCTCCCCCAGTCAGAGAAACCACAGTAGATCAGTAGATCACTAGATCTAACTAACTAACAATGTTTTAACCTCCTGATGATCCAACGGTGTGAAGCCACCAAAGACCAGACAGGAGTCAGTCTGTTTTCCGGATCCTCCTCCTCAGAAGTTTACCTGGTCTGAATCAGAGGAGCCACCGGCCAATCACAGTCCAGGATTATGACGATCCTGCCTTCAGGAAACAGTGTTAAAACGTATTCATTAAAAACTATTTCTTAAACTTAACTCCGTTACTAAACCCCACGTCTTATCCCGGGGTGTGTTTGGAAACTTAGAAACCTGAATAATCTGAATAATCTGGGATGTTTGGGAGCCCAGTAATCCAGAGGAGGCTCAGGTTCACCAGAGAGCTGCGACACCACACAACTACTACATATGCATGAAAAGGCCCCACGGAGCCAATACTGTTCATTTACATTTAAAGCCACTCAGAGGGGAAATCTGAAGGGTGGGTTCGTCTGAGGCGGGGGGGGGGGGGGCTCTGTGTGTGTGTGTGTGGGGGGGGCCTCAGGGGGGAACGGACTGGATTTGGCAGCAATTAAGCCGATCCACTCGGAGCTGTGGGAGCGTGTCTGAGCACTAATTCCTCCTCGTGGTCTCTGAATGGAAAAGTTTACCTCAAAGAAGTCCAAACTCTGAAGCACTTCATTAGCGACAGGGAGGAGAGGTCCTGTTAGCGTGATGGGCCGCCTGTGAGGGGGGAGGACGAGGGGGAGGATGAGGGGGGAGGACGAGGGGGGAGGACGAGGAAGTCTGTGCAATAATGAGGCCGAGTCAGCAAACATGACCTCAGAGGTCTAAATCATCACGGCCTTATTAAAGCTCCCCTCAGAGGAACAGAGAGAAGTGGAGCTCTGCAGACCACAAACACACAGCAGGAAAGGAAGAGAGAGAGCAGGCGCCTCACGTCCTGCTCCACCACACGTCCTGCTCCACCTCACGTCCTGCTCCACCTCACGTCCTGCTCCACCTCACGTCCTGCTCCACCACACGTCCTGCTCCACCTCACGTCCTGCTCCACCTCACGTCCTGCTCCACCACACGTCCTGCTCCACCTCACGTCCTGCTCCACCACACGTCCTGCTCCACCTCACGTCCTGCTCCACCTCACGTCCTGCTCCACCACACGTCCTGCTCCACCTCACGTCCTGCTCCACCACACGTCCTGCTCCACCAGCCACCACACGTCCTGCTCCACCACACGTCCTGCTCCACCAGCCACCACACGTCCTGCTCCACCTCACGTCCTGCTCCACCACACGTCCTCCACCACACGTCCTGCTCCACCACACGTCCTGCTCCACCAGCCACTTCACGTCCTGCTCCACCACACGTCCTGCTCCACCACACGTCCTCCACCACACGTCCTGCTCCACCACACGTCCTGCTCCACCTCACGTCCTGCTCCACCACACGTCCTGCTCCACCACACGTCCTCCACCACACGTCCTGCTCCACCACACGTCCTGCTCCACCTCACGTCCTGCTTCACCACACGTCCTGCTCCACCACACGTCCTGCTCCACCACACGTCCTGCTCCACCACACGTCCTCCACCTCACGTCCTGCTCCACCTCACGTCCTGCTCCACCTCACGTCCTGCTCCACCACACGTCCTCCTCCACCACACGTCCTGCTCCACCTCACGTCCTGCTCCACCTCACGTCCTGCTCCACCTCACGTCCTGCTCCACCACACGTCCTGCTCCACCACACGTCCTCCACCTCACGTCCTGCTCCACCTCACGTCCTGCTCCACCTCACGTCCTGCTCCACCACACGTCCTCCTCCACCACACGTCCTGCTCCACCTCACGTCCTGCTCCACCACACGTCCTGCTCCACCTCACGTCCTGCTCCACCACACGTCCTGCTCCACCTCACGTCCTGCTCCACCACACGTCCTGCTCCACCACACGTCCTCCACCTCACGTCCTGCTCCACCTCACGTCCTGCTCCACCACACGTCCTGCTCCACCACACGTCCTCCACCACACGTCCTGCTCCACCACACGTCCTGCTCCACCAGCCACCACACGTCCTGCTCCACCTCACGTCCTGCTCCACCACACGTCCTCCACCACACGTCCTGCTCCACCACACGTCCTGCTCCACCAGCCACCACACGTCCTGCTCCACCTCACGTCCTGCTCCACCACACGTCCTGCTCCACCACACGTCCTGCTCCACCACACGTCCTCCTCCACCAGCCACCACACGTCCTCCTCCACCACCCGCCACACGTCCTCCTCCACCACACGTCCTCCTCAACCACACGTCCTCCTCCACCAGCCACCACACGTCCTCCTCCACCACCCGCCACACGTCCTCCTCCACCACACGTCCTGCTCCACCACACGTCCTCCTCCACCAGCCACCACACGTCCTCCTCCACCAGTCGCCACACGTCCTGCTCCTCCACACGTCCTCCTCCACCATACGTCCTCCTCCACCACACGTCCTCCTCCACCACACGTCCTGCTCATCCTCGCCTCCTCTCTGAGGACGGACAGGAGGAGAAGACTGTGTTGAGAATCCTGTGAAGGAGCTGGGCTCAAGTTCACTTTGTGTAAAAGTTTGAACCAATGGATCTGCAGGTGTTTGGTCCTCTGCTGATTAAAACATCCACGTCTCACTGCAGCAGAACATCCAGGCGGTCATGGAGGGCCTCAGGCTGCTGGAGGCTCAGGTTCACCTGAAACCATCAGGGCCACCTGAAACCATCAAGGCCACCTGAAACCATCAGGGCCACCTGAAACCATCCTGAAACCATCAGGGCCACCTGAAACCATCAGGGCCACCTGAAACCATCAAGGCCACCTGAAACCATCAGGGCCACCTGAAACCATCAAGGCCACCTGAAACCATCAGGGCCACCTGAAACCATCAAGGCCACCTGAAACCATCAGGGCCACCTGAAACCATCAAGGCCACCTGAAACCATCAGGGCCACCTGAAACCATCAAGGCCACCTGAAACCATCAGGGCCACCTGAAACCATCAAGGCCACCTGAAACCATCAGGGCCACCTGAAACCATCAGGGCCACCTGAAACCATCAGGGCCACCTGAGTTCTTCTAAGTGTGTGACAGCATCATGGAAAGGATCCCTACAGAGAGAGACCTGGGAGACACAGTTCCAGTCTGAGGTGGTCCAGTGGTGGAAGAACATAAATACTGAGCTCAGGGTTAAATCCACAGTGCCGATAACACAAAAGCCGTTTAATGGTCAGGAAACGGGTGAAAGGGCTCAGCGGAGGCTCTGGTGTCTGTTTACTGGTGACTGAAGCATCGATCCGCTCAGCACGCTGAAGCTCTGCAGGCTGCTGACTGCCGTTAATCCTCTGACCAAAGGACTCGTTAACGCTCCGCCGTCAGCTGGGATCCAACGAACGCACGGCCATGTTTCTGCTCGTGTGTTTACTGAAGCGTGACCCCCCCGCACATCTCCTGTGTGCATGCTGTGAACTGTGATCAGACCCGGAGCCACCCGAGCGATCTGATTTCACTCCGTGGAGACGGAGCTACGAGGGAATAAAGGAAATGATCGAACATTTGTCCACTGAATCTGTCTCCGTCACAGATGAAGGCTTGTCCGGCCGAAGGAGGCGGCGTCGCCGTGGATTTAATGATTTAATGAGTGGATGCTTGAGCAGCACTATGCAGCAGTAACCCTGCTGGGTCAGTGGTGTGCATGAGTGACTGCGGACGTCACAGCAGAACGTGGACATCTCTTGGTCTGAAAATGGTTTTTGAACAAGTGGTGGATGAACAAGCCGTCTGAGCTGGAGCAGCTCGCCCACACACTAACGTCAGGATGAGACCAGAGCTGTGAAACCACGCGGTCCGACTCTCCGCATGATGAACCCACATTAGAGCCATCATTAGAGCCTCTGACAGCAGCAGCTCTGCAGCACTAGCCTCAGTTAGCACAAGCTAACGCTAGGTTAGCACACGCGTGTGTCGGCCCCAGTTAGCTCAAACTAGCGTTAGCACACGCTAGCGGCAGCACACGCTAGCGGCAGCACAAGCTAGCGGTAGTACAAGCTAGCGGTAGCACAAGCTAGCGGTAGTACAAGCTAGCGGTAGCACAAGCTAGCGTTAGCACACGCTAGCGTTAGCACAAGCTAGCGTTAGCACAAGCTAGCGTTAGCACACGCTAGCGGTAGCACAAGCTAGCGGTAGTACAAGCTAGCGGTAGTACAAGCTAGCGGTAGCTCAAGCTAGCGTTAGCACACGCTAGAGGTAGCACAAGCTAGTGGTAGCTCAAGCTAGCGTTAGCACACGCTAGAGGTAGCACAAGCTAGTGGTAGTACAAGCTAGCGGTAGCACAAGCTAGCGTTAGCACACGCTAGAGGTAGCACAAGCTAGTGGTAGTACAAGCTAGCGTTAGCACACGCTAGAGGTAGCACAAGCTAGTGGTAGTACAAGCTAGCGTTGGCCTCGGCTCTCCCGTCACTGTGGTGAGTCACGTTGGCCACACAAATAAATGAAAATCATCCGGTAAATATGTGCTTGACGTCTGGACAGCTGAAGGTTCCTGAGCGGCTGCAGGCAGACGGCAGGTCGTTGAAACCATTCGGTTTCTACGGCGGCGTCTAATATCGGTCACAGACTTTATACTTGGACTGTTTGGTTTTCACACCCAGCTGATCGACTTGGTCTGAAACGCCAATGAAGCGCTCGGAGACGAGCCGGTCCGGAGGCCCAGCCTGGCGCCACGTCCCCACCGTGAAAACCTGTTAGAAACCCATTTGAGGGTTCCTCCAGCAGAGCTTTGTTGACGGGGTTATTTTTAGTGGCTTCATCTGAAGAATGAAAGCTGATTTCTGAAATCAGGTTAGTCAGCTGACTGGAGAGTAATCAGATTATCAGAGTGCAGCTTCATCAGCGGCCTCGCTGTCAGGCGTCATGACAACCAGCTAAACGGCCTGTGAGCTGCTCTTTGTCTGTAAATATGTGTTCGGTACACTAAATCCCCTCGTCCTCGCCTCTCTTTACCTCCACACGTCCTTTCATGTGCTTCCTTCCTCACGCTGTAGGTTTGCAGTGGAGCTGACAGCCGTTATTACCCGGTGAACAATGAGGGAGCAGGCAGCGCTCCTGAACGCTGCCTAATATAGCTGCTGTTTCACTGTCACGGGGGGAGGAGGGGGAGGAGGGGGAGGGACGAGAGGCAGCGTGAGAAATGACAGGAGGAGGACAGTGGAGGGGTGAGTGATGGGGTGAGTTCAGCCGGTTTGTGGAAGTGGATTAAGATGAAATGTTAACGTGACGATAATCACCCCCCCAAACTCTTCATCTCATCCGAGCTCTTCCCAACGCCTCCCGCCGAGATCCATCAATGATTCAATCTGATCACTCGTTAAAGTTTAGCGTGGGCCCCGGCTAACGTGAGCGCGGGTTACAGCCTCACCTGGGCAACAGAGTTTGGCTGCCCCCCCCCCAGTTTGAATCCTGCTTCTGTTTCACCTCCAGACTGTGACTGAAGCTTCAGGTGAAGCTGATGACCACCAGCTCCTGATTGGCTCATCACACACCTGAATGTGATCCTCCAGGATCCCTGAACGGTGAAACACCCAGAACGGACTGAATATTTATTATTGTATATTTAAGGACACCTGATGCTCTGCTCATGCTCTCCTCAGGATGAACTGGAATCACTTTATTGATCCTCTGCAGCGCCACCATCAGGTCACCATGTCTCATCACCTGTCATTTAATCAGAATGAACCTCTGACTGCGCTGACGAGCCGCAAACAGGAGGAAGCTAAACGGATCGCTAACGAGCTCTCCGGTGGCCTCCAGTCACCGTGGCAACTAATGAAGAGCACCTGACTGAGCTGTGACGGCTGATCAGGACCACACACACACACACACACGCCTGTCCGCCCTGCTGGGTGTCACATTAACCCTCATTAAACACTTTCTCTGGGACATTAATGAGACGTCTCAGGACAAACACTCCCTACTGGGGGGGCGTCAGAGGAAGGAGGAGGGAGAACAGAGAGCACAGAGAGAAACCATCTCCCTTAAAGGGTCACTCCCCTGTTCCTACCCATGATCCTCTGTGTCCACATCCTGGTGTCTGAGTGACTGGTAGGTAGTAAAAGTGTTGGAACTGGTCCAGTAGATCACCTCAGCCAGCAGACACCAAACGGGCTGCAATGGCTGCAACGTGATCCTTTGGGACAACTGCACCTGATCACAGTAGGTCCACTAAAAGAGCTTGTTTGATCCACTGACAGGCTCAGAGTGTTATTCTAAGTGTGTGACAGCATCATGGAAAGGATCCCTACAGAGAGAGACCTGGAAGATCCTTTTGGTTTAACCACAAACAGCACACACACCAGACTACATTCACTAAAACAGGGATTTTAGAGCTGCTGCTCTGCTGCTGCCTCCATCATTTTTAACAGGTTAGTTTGGATCCTAATTAACCCTTTAAAGCACCAAAATAACTCCAGTATTGTTAAATATATCGTGCTGTCGAAATGACCTTCATATTGCTCTCTTTAGAACCGCCGGACAAAAACAGTAATTATACCTCACAGCACAGTCACACAGTGTTGTTCTACAAGGTAAAATCACTATTTTTCTTAATGGGGTTTGGTGGCTTTGAAGACAGCGATATAACGGCTGAGGTGATCTACTGTTCCAACACTTTTACTACCTACCAGTCACTCAGACACCAGGATGAGGACACAGAGGACCAGGGGGGAGAAATGTGCAATAAATCTTTTTTTACTGGAGGAAAAGGAAAAACAGTAAAAACTATTAGAAACAGTTCAGCCAGCGTTTGAACTCCTTAATGGCCACAAACCTGCAGATGAAGCGTCATTAACAGTTTATCTTGGTGTCAGCAGCCTTTCAAAGGGGAATTAGAGGCTGTTAATGCTCCACTTAAATCAGTCATCAGTGGCAAAGCATCAGAGCGCTGATGAATCCAAAGGCGTCTTCGGCCGTGTTTCATCTCCGTCATGGAGCCTTTGCGGCGAACAGGATCCAGATGTGATGGAGAGAGAAAGCAGCTGTGAATATTATTCATTCAGACTGATCAACAGCAGCGTCCTCCTCCTCTGCCTCCGTTTCCTTCATCTTCATCCTCGTCTCTCTTTAAGATGGAGAGACCCGGGAATCAGGAGGCGGGGGCCGCTCCCGTTGTCAGCTGCCCAGCCTGAGGGCCTCACAGCTGGGGGACACTTCTGCACAGCCCTGGGCCCCTCCTGGAGCTCCAGAAGCAACGCTGTGTGTGTGTGTGTGTGTGTGTGTGTGTGTGTGTGTGTGTGTGTGTGTGTGTGTGTGTGTGTGCTCAAGAAATAATAATAATAATAATC
>NW_027255274.1:0-5000 GCF_042242105.1 Pempheris klunzingeri | reverse complement strand
GATTGTTGTTTTCCACAGGAGCTGTCAGCACACACACAGTAACACACACACACACACACACACACACACACACAGTAACACACACACACACACACACACACACACACACAGTAACACACACACACACACACACACACACACACACACACAGTAACACACACACAGTAACACACACACACACACACACACACACACACACACACAGTAACACACACACACACACACACACACAGTAACACACACACACACTGTATGATGGAGTGTTGATGTGTGTAAAGTGCTTACAGTGCATTGTTGTTGGTGTTCGTTAGCTCTGAGATCCTTGATGAACAAAACACACTCACACACACACACACACACACACACACACACACACACACACACCCAATGGCTGACCGGCTGTAGCCCTGAGGCTGGTTCCTCACTGATCTGTTTCCTCTCTAAAACCATGTCCATCCACGCCGACAGTCCTCTATCTGAGACAGTCCTCTATCTGAGACAGTCCTCTATCTGAGACAGTCCTCTATCGGAGACAGTCCTCTATCGGAGACAGTCTTCTATCTGAGACAGTCCTCTATCTGAGACAGTCCTCTCTATCTGAGACAGTCCTCTATCTGAGACAGTCCTCTATCTGAGACAGTCCTCTCTATCTGAGACAGTCCTCTATCTGAGACAGTCCTCTATCTGAGACAGTCCTCTATCTGAGACAGTCCTCTCTATCTGAGACAGTCCTCTATCTGAGACAGTCCTCTCTATCTGAGACAGTCCTCTATCTGAGACAGTCCTCTATCTGAGACAGTCCTCTATCTGAGACAGTCCTCTCTATCTGAGACAGTCCTCTATCTGAGACAGTCCTCTATCTGAGACAGTCCTCTATCGGAGACAGTCCTCTATCTGAGACAGTCCTCTATCTGAGACAGTCCTCTCTATCTGAGACAGTCCTCTATCTGAGACAGTCCTCTCTATCTGAGACAGTCCTCTATCTGAGACAGTCCTCTATCGGAGACAGTCCTCTATCTGAGACAGTCCTCTCTATCTGAGACAGTCCTCTCTATCTGAGACAGTCCTCTATCTGAGACAGTCCTCTATCTGAGACAGTCCTCTATCTGAGACAGTCCTCTCTATCTGAGACAGTCTTCTATCTGAGACAGTCCTATCTGAGACAGTCCTCTATCTGAGACAGTCCTCTATCTGAGACAGTCCTCTATCTGAGACAGTCCTCTCTATCGGAGACAGTCCTCTATCTGAGACAGTCTTCTATCGGAGACAGTCCTCTATCTGAGACAGTCCTCTCTATCTGAGACAGTCCTCTATCTGAGACAGTCTTCTATCGGAGACAGTCCTCTCTATCGGAGACAGTCCTCTATCTGAGACAGTCTTCTATCGGAGACAGTCCTCTATCTGAGACAGTCCTCTATCTGAGACAGTCTTCTATCGGAGACAGTCCTCTATCTGAGACAGTCCTCTCTATCTGAGACAGTCCTCTCTATCTGAGACAGTCCTCTATCTGAGACAGTCCTCTCTATCTGAGACAGTCCTCTCTATCGGAGACAGTCCTCTATCTGAGACAGTCTTCTATCGGAGACAGTCCTCTATCGGAGACAGTCCTCTATCTGAGACAGTCCTCTATCTGAGACAGTCCTCTATCGAACAGTCCTCTCTATCAGAGACAAGTCCTCCTATCTGAGACAGTCCTCTATCGAGACAGTCCTCTATCTGAGACAGTCCTCTCTATCGAGACAGTCCTCTATCGGAGACAGTCCTCTATCTGAGACAGTCCTCTATCTGAGACATTCTTCTATCGAGACAGTCTATCTGAGACAGTCTCTCTATCTGAGACAGTCCTCTATCTGAGAACAGTCCTCTATCTGAGACAGTCCTCTCTATCGAGACAGTCCTCTATCTGAGACAGTCTTCTATCGAGACAGTCCTCTATCTGAGACAGTCCTCCTATCTGAGACAGTCCTCTATCTGAGACAGTCTTCTATCGGAGACAGTCCTCTCTATCGAGACAAGTCCTCTATCTGAGACAGTCTTCTATCGAGACAGTCCTCTATCTGAGACAGTCCTCTATCTGAGACAGTCTTCTATCGGAGACAGTCCTCTATCTGAGACAGTCCTCTATCTGAGACAGTCCTCTCTATCTGAGACAGTCCTCTCTATCTGAGACAGTCCTCTATCTGAGACAGTCCTCTCTATCTGAGACAGTCCTCTCTATCGAGACAGTCCTCTATCTGAGACAGTCTCTCTATCGGAGACAGTCCTCTATCGAGACAGTCCTCTATCTGAGACAGTCCTCTATCGAGACAGTCCTCTATCTGAGACAGTCCTCTATCTGAGACAGTCTTCTATCGAGACAGTCCTCTATCGAGACAGTCCTCTATCTGAGACAGTCCTCTATCTGAGACAGTCTTCTATCTGAGACAGTCCTCTATCGGAGACAGTCCTCTATCTGAGACAGTCCTCTATCTGAGACAGTCCTCTCTATCTAGACAGTCCTCTATCTGAGACAGTCCTCTATCTGAGACAGTCTCTCTAGCTGAGACAGTCCTCTCTATCTGAGACAGTCCTCTATCTGAGACAGTCCTCTCTATCTGAGACAGTCCTCTATCTGAGACAGTCCTCTATCTGAGACAGTCCTCTATCGGAGACAGTCCTCTATCTGAGACAGTCCCTCTCTATCTGAGACAGTCCTCTCTATCTGAGACAGTCCTCTATCTGAGACAGTCCTCTATCTGAGACAGTCTTCTATCTGAGACAGTCCTCTATCTGAGACAGTCCCTCTCTATCTGAGACAGTCCTCTCTATCTGAGACAGTCCTCTCTATCTGAGACAGTCTTCTATCTGAGACAGTCCTCTATCTGAGACAGTCCTCTATCTGAGACAGTCCTCTATCTGAGACAGTCCTCTATCTGAGACAGTCCTCTCTATCTGAGACAGTCCTCTATCTGAGACAGTCCTCTATCGGAGACAGTCCTCTATCAGACAGTCCTCTCTATCTGAGACAGTCCTCTATCTGAGACAGTCCTTCTATCTGAGACAGTCCTCTCTATCTGAGACAGTCCTCTATCTGAGACAGTCCTCTATCTGAGACAGTCTTCTATCGGAGACAGTCCTCTATCTGAGACAGTCCTCTATCTGAGACAGTCTCTCTATCTGAGACAGTCCTCTATCTGAGACAGTCCTCTCTATCTGAGACAGTCCTCTCTATCTGAGACAGTCCTCTATCTGAGACAGTCCTCTCTATCTGAGACAGTCCTCTCTATCGGAGACAGTCCTCTATCTGAGACAGTCTTCTATCGGAGACAGTCCTCTATCTGAGACAGTCCTCTATCTGAGACAGTCCTCTATCGGAGACAGTCCTCTATCTGAGACAGTCCTCTATCTGAGACAGTCTCTATCGGAGACAGTCCTCTATCTGAGACAGTCCTCTATCTGAGACAGTCCTCTATCTGAGACAGTCCTCTATCTGAGACAGTCCTCTATCTGAGACAGTCCTCTATCTGAGACAGTCCTCTATCTGAGACAGTCCTCTATCGGAGACAGTCCTCTATCTGAGACAGTCCTCTATCTGAGACAGTCCTCTCTATCTGAGACAGTCCTCTATCTGAGACAGTCCTCTCTATCTGAGACAGTCCTCTATCTGAGACAGTCCTCTATCTGAGACAGTCCTCTCTATCTGAGACAGTCCTCTATCTGAGACAGTCCTCTCTATCTGAGACAGTCCTCTCTATCTGAGACAGTCCTCTATCTGAGACAGTCCTCTCTATCTGAGACAGTCTCTCTATCTGAGACAGTCCTCTCTATCTGAGACAGTCCTCTATCTGAGACAGTCCTCTCTATCTGAGACAGTCCTCTATCTGAGACAGTCCTCTATCTGAGACAGTCCTCTATCTGAGACAGTCCTCTCTATCTGAGACAGTCCTCTATCGGAGACAGTCCTCTATCTGAGACAGTCCTCTATCTGAGACAGTCCTCTATCTGAGACAGTCCTCTATCTGAGACAGTCCTCTATCTGAGACAGTCTCTATCGGAGACAGTCCTCTATCTGAGACAGTCCTCTATCTGAGACAGTCCTCTCTATCTGAGACAGTCCTCTATCTGAGACAGTCCTCTCTATCTGAGACAGTCCTCTATCTGAGACAGTCCTCTATCGGAGACAGTCCTCTATCTGAGACAGTCCTCTCTATCTGAGGACAGTCCTCTATCGGAGGACAGTCCTCTATCTGAGACAGTCCTCTATCTGAGACAGTCCTCTATCTGAGACAGTCCTCTCTATCGAGACAGTCCTCTATCTGAGACAGTCCTCTCTATCTGAGACAGTCCTCTCTATCGTGAGACAGTCCTCTATCTGAGACAGTCCTCTCTATCTGAGACAGTCCTCTATCTGAGACAGTCCTCTATCGGAGACAGTCCTCTATCTGAGACAGTCTCTCTATCTGAGACAGTCCTCTATCTGAGACAGTCCTCTATCTGAGACAGTCCTCCTATCTGAGACAGTCTCTCTATCTGAGACAGTCCTCTATCTGAGACAGTCTCTCTATCTGAGACAGTCCTCTCTATCTGAGACAGTCTCTATCTGAGACAGTCCTTCTATCTGAGAACAGTCCTCTATCGGAGACAGTCCTCTCTATCGAGACAGTCCTCTATCTGAGACAGTCTTCTATCGGAGACAGTCCTCTATCTGAGACAGTCCCTCTATCTGAGACAGTCTTCTATCGGAGACAGTCCTTCTATCTGAGACAGTCCCTCTCTATCTGAGACAGTCCTCTATCTGAGACAGTCTCTATCTGAGACAGTCCTCTATCTGAGACAGTCCTCTACTATCTGAGACAGTCTCTTCTATCCTCTATCTGAGACAGTCCTCTATCTGAGACAGTCTCTCTATCGGAGACAGTCCTCTATCTGAGACAGTCCTCTATCGGAGACAGTCCTCTATCGGAGACAGTCCTCTATCTGAGACAGTCCTCTATCGGAGACAGTCCTCTATCTGAGACAGT
>NW_027255273.1:20000-25000 GCF_042242105.1 Pempheris klunzingeri | reverse complement strand
CCTCCACCAGAGCGCCGGCGCTGTGCGTCGGCCAGCCCGGCGGGGGCCCTACCGTGGCAGGTCGCGTTTGCCATTCGGTCGGTGGGTGAGGGAAAAAGTGGGGGTGGGGGTGGGGGGGGGTGCGCCACAAGGACCAGAGGCACCCCCAGAGCAGGCACACTGGCCAGGCCGCCGGGGGACGCGGTCAAATCGCTCCAACGCTCCACCTAAAAGTTCTGTTTTTGCCTGCTCCTGAAATCTTGACGATGGTAGCGCGGAAAACAGACAAAAAACGCGTAAGACAGGGGAAGGGAGGGAGGCGGTTGGTTACTCCTGCTTTGCCTTCCTAGACTTGGCCCCTGGTACTCTAGTGGAGGTTTCGTGCCCCTGGTACTCCGATGAATGTTTCGTGCCCCTGGTACTCCGGTGGCTGTTTCGTGCCCCTGGTACTCCGGTGAATGTTTCGTGCCCCTGGTACTCCGGTGAATGTTTCGTGCCCCTGGTAATCCGATGAATGTCTCGTGCCCCTGGTACTCCGGTGGAGGTTTCGTGCCCCTGGTAATCCGATGAATGTTTCGTGCCCCTGGTACTCCGGTGGAGGTTTTGTGCCCCTGGTGCTCCGATGAAGGTTTCGTGCCCCTGGTACTCCGGTGAATGTTTCGTGCCCCTGGTACTCCGGTGGAGGTTTCGTGCCCCTGGTAATCCGATGAATGTTTCGTGCCCCTGGTAATCCGTGTAAGACAGGGGAAGGGAGGGAGGCGGTTGGTTACTCCCGCTTTGCCTTCCTAGACTTGGCCCCTGGTACTCTAGTGGAGGTTTCGTGCCCCTGGTACTCCGATGAATGTTTCGTGCCCCTGGTACTCTGGTGGCTGTTTCGTGCCCCTGGTAATCCGATGAATGTTTCGTGCCCCTGGTACTCCGGTGAATGTTTCGTGCCCCTGGTAATCCGATGAATGTTTCGTGCCCCTGGTACTCCGGTGGAGGTTTCGTGCCCCTGGTGCTCCGATGAAGGTTTCGTGCCCCTGGTACTCCGGTGGAGGTTTCGTGCCCCTGGTGCTCCGATGAATGTTTCGTGCCCCTGGTACTCTGATGGCTGTTTCGTGCCCCTGGTACTCCGGTGAATGTTTCGTGCCCCTGGTAATCCGATGAATGTTTCGTGCCCCTGGTACTCCGGTGAATGTTTCGTGCCCCTGGTAATCCGATGAATGTTTCGTGCCCCTGGTACTCCGGTGAATGTTTCGTGCCCCTGGTACTCCGGTGAATGTTTCGTGCCCCTGGTAATCCGTGTAAGACAGGGCAAGGGAGGGAGGCGGTTGGTTACTCCCGCTTTGCCTTCCTCGACTTGGCCCCTGGTACTCTAGTGGAGGTTTCGTGCCCCTGGTACTCCGATGAATGTTTCGTGCCCCTGGTACTCTGGTGGCTGTTTCGTGCCCCTGGTAATCCGGTGAATGTTTCGTGCCCCTGGTACTCCAGTGGAGGTTTCGTGCCCCTGGTACTCCAGTGGAGGTTTCGTGCCCCTGGTACTCCGGTGAATGTTTCGTGCCCCTGGTACTCCAGTGGAGGTTTCGTGCCCCTGGTAATCCGGTGAATGTTTCGTGCCCCTGGTACTCCAGTGGAGGTTTCGTGCCCCTGGTAATCCGATGAATGTTTCGTGCCCCTGGTACTCCGGTGAATGTTTCGTGCCCCTGGTAATCCGATGAATGTTTCGTGCCCCTGGTAATCCGATGAATGTTTCGTGCCCCTGGTCCTCCAGTGGAGGTTTCGTGCCCCTGGTGCTCCGATGAAGGTTTCGTGCCCCTGGTACTCTGATGGCTGTTTCGTGCCCCTGGTACTCCGGTGAATGTTTCGTGCCCCTGGTACTCTAGTGGAGGTTTCGTGCCCCTGGTACTCTAGTGGAGGTTTCGTGCCCCTGGTACTCTAGTGGAGGTTTCGTGCCCCTGGTACTCCGATGGCTGTTTCGTGCCCCTGGTACTCCGGTGAATGTTTCGTGCCCCTGGTACTCTAGTGGAGGTTTCGTGCCCCTGGTACTCTAGTGGAGGTTTCGTGCCCCTGGTACTCCGGTGGAGGTTTCGTGCCCCTGGTACTCCGATGGCTGTTTCGTGCCCCTGGTACTCCGGTGAATGTTTCGTGCCCCTGGTAAGCCGATGAATGTTTCGTGCCCCTGGTACTCCGGTGAATGTTTCGAATTGCCCCGACACACCCCAACACCTCCCCCAGGCCCCGTGACCTCCGGCCTGGACCCTGAGACGCACACCAACACATCTCCCAGGCCCCGACACACACCACCACCTCTCCGTGACCTCCGGCCTCCACCCTGAGACGCACACCAACACATCTCCCCCAGGCCCCGTGACCTCCGGCCTTGACCCTGAGACGCACACCAACACATCTCCCAGGCCCCGTGACCTCCGGCCTGGACCCTGAGACGCACACCAACACATCCCCCAGGCCCCGACACACACCAACACCTCTCCCAGGCCCCGTGACCTCCAACCTGGCCCCTGAGACGCACACCAACACCTCCCCCAGGCCCCGTGACCTCCGGCCTTGACCCAGAGACGCACACCAACACATCTCCCCCAGGCCCCGTGACCTCCGGCCTTGACCCTGAGACGCACACCAACACATCTCCCAGGCCCCGACACACACCAACACCTCTCCGTGACCTCCAGCCTTGACCCAGAGACGCACACCAACACATCTCCCAGGCCCCGACACACACCAACACCTCTCCGTGACCTCCAGCCTTGACCCAGAGACGCACACCAACACATCTCCCAGGCCCCGTGACCTCCGGCCTGCACCCTGAGACGCACACCAACACCTCCCCCAGGCCCAGACACACACCAACACCTCTCCGTGACCTCCAACCTGGCCCCTGAGACGCACACAAACACCTCCCCCAGGCCCCGTGACCTCCGGCCTCCACCCTGAGACACACACCAACACCTCCCCCAGGCCCAGCAGACACACACCAACACCTCTCCCAGGCCCCGTGACCTCCGGCCTTGACCCAGAGACGCACACCAACACATCTCCCAGGCCCCGTGACCTCCGGCCTTGACCCTGAGACGCACACCAACACATCTCCCAGGCCCCGACACACACCACCACCTCTCCGTGACCTCCAGCCTGGACCCTGAGACGCACACCAACACATCCCCCAGGCCCAGACACACACCAACACCTCTCCGTGACCTCCAACCTGGCCCCTGAGACGCACACCAACACATCCCCCAGGCCCCGTGACCTCCGGCCTCCACCCTGAGACGCACACCAACACATCCCCCAGGCCCCGACACACACCAACACCTCTCCCAGGCCCCGTGACCTCCAACCTGGCCCCTGAGACGCACACCAACACCTCCCCCAGGCCCCGTGACCTCCGGCCTCCACCCTGAGACGCACACCAACACATCTCCCAGGCCCCGACACACACCAACACCTCTCCGTGACCTCCAGCCTGGACCCTGAGACGCACACCAACACATCCCCCAGGCCCCGTGACCTCCGGCCTTGACCCTGAGACGCACACCAACACATCTCCCAGGCCCCGACACACACCAACACCTCTCCGTGACCTCCAGCCTGGACCCTGAGACGCACACCAACACATCCCCCAGGCCCCGTGACCTCCGGCCTTGACCCTGAGACGCACACCAACACATCTCCCAGGCCCCGTGACCTCCGGCCTGGACCCTGAGACGCACACCAACACCTCCCCTAGGCCCCGACACACACCAACACCTCTCCCAGGCCCCGTGACCTCCAACCTGGCCCCTGAGACGCACACCAACACCTCCCCCAGGCCCCGTGACCTCCGGCCTCCACCCTGAGACGCACACCAACACATCTCCCAGGCCCCGACACACACCAACACCTCTCCGTGACCTCCAGCCTGGACCCTGAGACGCACACCAACACATCCCCCAGGCCCCGTGACCTCCGGCCTTGACCCTGAGACGCACACCAACACATCCCCCAGGCCCCGTGACCTCCGGCCTTGACCCTGAGACGCACACCAACACATCTCCCAGGCCCCGTGACCTCCGGCCTGGACCCTGAGACGCACACCAACACCTCCCCCAGGCCCAGCAGACACACACCAACACCTCCCCCAGGCCCCGTGACCTCCGGCCTGGACCCTGAGACGCACACCAACACCTCCCCCAGGCCCCGTGACCTCCGGCCTGGACCCTGAGACGCACACCAACACCTCCCCCAGGCCCCGTGACCTCCGGCCTCCACCCTCAGTGAACTTTGTAAAGCACTATGAGACACTCTGTTGTGATATTGGGCTATACAAATAAAATTGAATTGAATTGAATTGAATTGAATTGAATTGAGACACACACCAACACCTCCCCCAGGCCCAGACGCACACCAACACCTCCCCCAGGCCCCGTGACCTCCAACCTGGCCCCTGAGACGCACACCAACACCTCCCCCAGGCCCCGACACACACCAACACCTCCCCCAGGCCCCGTGACCTCCGGCCTGGACCCTGAGACGCACACCAACACCTCCCCCAGGCCCAGCAGACACACACCAACACCTCCCCCAGGCCCCGTGACCTCCGGCCTGGACCCTGAGACGCACACCAACACCTCCCCCAGGCCCAGCAGACACACACCAACACCTCTCCCAGGCCCCGTGACCTCCGGCCTGGCCCCGGAGACGCACACCAACACCTCCCCCAGGCCCCGTGACCTCCGGCCTCCACCCTGAGACGCACACCAACACCTCCTCCAGGCCCCCGTGACCTCCAGCCAGGCCCACTTAACCCCAAGCCTGACCATAGCCCTCACACTCAGCCCCAGCAGGGAGGCCTCCAGTGGGGCTTTCAGCCTTGAGCTCAAAACAACTCACCCCCAGCAGGGAGGCCTCCATTGGGGCTCACCCACAGCAGGGAGGCCTCCAGTGGGGCTTTCGGCCTTGAGCTCAACCCGCTCACCCCCAGCAGGGTTAGGGTTAGGGCCTCCATTGGGGCTCACCCCAGGCAGGGAGGCCTCCAGTGGGGC
>NW_027255273.1:5000-10000 GCF_042242105.1 Pempheris klunzingeri | reverse complement strand
ATGTCTCGTGCCCCTGGTACTCCGGTGGAGGTTTCGTGCCCCTGGTAATCCGATGAATGTTTCGTGCCCCTGGTACTCCGGTGGAGGTTTTGTGCCCCTGGTGCTCCGATGAAGGTTTCGTGCCCCTGGTACTCCGGTGAATGTTTCGTGCCCCTGGTACTCCGGTGGAGGTTTCGTGCCCCTGGTAATCCGATGAATGTTTCGTGCCCCTGGTAATCCGTGTAAGACAGGGGAAGGGAGGGAGGCGGTTGGTTACTCCCGCTTTGCCTTCCTAGACTTGGCCCCTGGTACTCTAGTGGAGGTTTCGTGCCCCTGGTACTCCGATGAATGTTTCGTGCCCCTGGTACTCTGGTGGCTGTTTCGTGCCCCTGGTAATCCGATGAATGTTTCGTGCCCCTGGTACTCCGGTGAATGTTTCGTGCCCCTGGTAATCCGATGAATGTTTCGTGCCCCTGGTACTCCGGTGGAGGTTTCGTGCCCCTGGTGCTCCGATGAAGGTTTCGTGCCCCTGGTACTCCGGTGGAGGTTTCGTGCCCCTGGTGCTCCGATGAATGTTTCGTGCCCCTGGTACTCTGATGGCTGTTTCGTGCCCCTGGTACTCCGGTGAATGTTTCGTGCCCCTGGTAATCCGATGAATGTTTCGTGCCCCTGGTACTCCGGTGAATGTTTCGTGCCCCTGGTAATCCGATGAATGTTTCGTGCCCCTGGTACTCCGGTGAATGTTTCGTGCCCCTGGTACTCCGGTGAATGTTTCGTGCCCCTGGTAATCCGTGTAAGACAGGGCAAGGGAGGGAGGCGGTTGGTTACTCCCGCTTTGCCTTCCTCGACTTGGCCCCTGGTACTCTAGTGGAGGTTTCGTGCCCCTGGTACTCCGATGAATGTTTCGTGCCCCTGGTACTCTGGTGGCTGTTTCGTGCCCCTGGTAATCCGGTGAATGTTTCGTGCCCCTGGTTCTCCAGTGGAGGTTTCGTTGCCCCTGGTACTCCAGTGGAGGTTTCGTGCCCCTGGTACTCCGGTGAATGTTTCGTGCCCCTGGTACTCCAGTGGAGGTTTCGTGCCCCTGGTAATCCGGTGAATGTTTCGTGCCCCTGGTACTCCAGTGGAGGTTTCGTGCCCCTGGTAATCCGATGAATGTTTCGTGCCCCTGGTACTCCGGTGAATGTTTCGTGCCCTGGTAATCCGATGAATGTTTCGTGCCCCTGGGTAATCCGATGAATGTTTCGTGCCCCTGGTCCTCCAGTGGAGGTTTCGTGCCCCTGGTGCTCCGATGAAGGTTTCGTGCCCCTGGTACTCTGATGGCTGTTTCGTGCCCCTGGTACTCCGGTGAATGTTTCGTGCCCCTGGTACTCTAGTGGAGGTTTCGTGCCCCTGGTACTCTAGTGGAGGTTTCGTGCCCCTGGTACTCTAGTGGAGGTTTCGTGCCCCTGGTACTCCGATGGCTGTTTCGTGCCCCTGGTACTCCGGTGAATGTTTCGTGCCCCTGGTACTCTAGTGGAGGTTTCGTGCCCTGGTACTCTAGTGGAGGTTTCGTGCCCCTGGTACTCCGGTGGAGGTTTCGTGCCCCTGGTACTCCGATGGCTGTTTCGTGCCCCTGGTACTCCGGTGAATGTTTCGTGCCCCTGGTAAGCCGATGAATGTTTTCGTGCCCCTGGTACTCCGGTGAATGTTTCGAATTGCCCCGACACACCCCAACACCTCCCCCAGGCCCCGTGACCTCCGGCCTGGACCCTGAGACGCACACCAACACATCTCCCAGGCCCCGACACACACCACCACCTCTCCGTGACCTCCGGCCTCCACCCTGAGACGCACACCAACACATCTCCCCCAGGCCCCGTGACCTCCGGCCTTGACCCTGAGACGCACACCAACACATCTCCCAGGCCCCGTGACCTCCGGCCTGGACCCTGAGACGCACACCAACACATCCCCCAGGCCCCGACACACACCAACACCTCTCCCAGGCCCCGTGACCTCCAACCTGGCCCCTGAGACGCACACCAACACCTCCCCCAGGCCCCGTGACCTCCGGCCTTGACCCAGAGACGCACACCAACACATCTCCCCCAGGCCCCGTGACCTCCGCCTTGACCCTGAGACGCACACCAACACATCTCCCAGGCCCCGACACACACCAACACCTCTCCGTGACCTCCAGCCTTGACCCAGAGACGCACACCAACACATCTCCCAGGCCCCGACACACACCAACACCTCTCCGTGACCTCCAGCCTTGACCCAGAGACGCACACCAACACATCTCCCAGGCCCCGTGACCTCCGGCCTGCACCCTGAGACGCACACCAACACCTCCCCCAGGCCCAGACACACACCAACACCTCTCCGGTGACCTCCAACCTGGCCCCTGAGACGCACACAAACACCTCCCCCAGGCCCCGTGACCTCCGGCCTCCACCCTGAGACACACACCAACACCTCCCCCAGGCCCCAGCAGACACACACCAACACCTCTCCCAGGCCCCGTGACCTCCGGCCTTGACCCAGAGACGCACACCAACACATCTCCCAGGCCCCGTGACCTCCGGCTTGACCCTGAGACGCACACCAACACATCTCCCAGGCCCCGACACACACCACCACCTCTCCGTGACCTCCAGCCTGGACCCTGAGACGCACACCAACACATCCCCCAGGCCCAGACACACACCAACACCTCTCCGTGACCTCCAACCCTGGCCCCTGAGACGCACACCAACACATCCCCCAGGCCCCGTGACCTCCGGCCTCCACCCTGAGACGCACACCAACACATCCCCCAGGCCCCGACACACACCAACACCTCTCCCAGGCCCCGTGACCTCCAACCTGGCCCCTGAGACGCACACCAACACCTCCCCAGGCCCCGTGACCTCCGGCCTCCACCCTGAGACGCACACCAACACATCTCCCAGGCCCCGACACACACCAACACCTCTCCGTGACCTCCAGCCTGGACCCTGAGGACGCACACCAACACATCCCCCAGGCCCCGTGACCTCCGGCCTTGACCCTGAGACGCACACCAACACATCTCCCAGGCCCCGACACACACCAACACCTCTCCGTGACCTCCAGCCTGGACCCTGAGACGCACACCAACACATCCCCCAGGCCCCGTGACCTCCGGCCTTGACCCTGAGACGCACACCAACACATCTCCCAGGCCCCGTGACCTCCGGCCTGGACCCTGAGACGCACACCACACCTCCCCTAGGCCCCGACACACACCAACACCTCTCCCAGGCCCCGTGACCTCCACCTGGCCCCTGAGACGCACACCAACACCTCCCCCAGGCCCCGTTGACCTCCGGCCCTCCACCCTGAGACGCACACCAACTCATCTCCAGGCCCCGACACACACCAACACCTCTCCGTGACCTCCAGCCTGGACCCTGAGACGCACACCAACACATCCCCCAGGCCCCGTGACCTCCGGCCTTTGACCCTGAGACGCACACCAACACATCCCCCAGGCCCCGTGACCTCCGGCCTTGACCCCTGAGACGCACACAACACATCTCCCAGGCCCCGTGACCTCCGGCCTGGACCTGAGACGCACACCAACACCTCCCCCAGGCCCAGCAGACACACACCAACACCTCCCCCAGGCCCCGTGACCTCCGGCCTGGACCCTGAGACGCACACCACACCTCCCCCAGGCCCCGTGACCTCCGGCCTGGACCCTGAGACGCACACCAACACCTCCCCCAGGCCCCGTGACCTCCGGCCTCCACCCTCAGTGAACTTTGTAAAGCACTATGAGACACTCTGTTGTGATATTGGGGCTATACAAATAAAATTGAATTGATTGAATTGAATTGAATTGAGACACACACCAACACCTCCCCCAGGCCCAGACGCACACCAACACCTCCCCCAGGCCCCGTGACCTCCAACCTGGCCCCTGAGACGCACACCAACACCTCCCCCAGGCCCCGACACACACCAACACCTCCCCCAGGCCCCGTGACCTCCGGCCTGGACCCTGAGACGCACACCAACACCTCCCCCAGGCCCAGCAGACACACACCAACACCTCCCCCAGGCCCCGTGACCTCCGGCCTGGACCCTGAGACGCACACCAACACCTCCCCCAGGCCCAGCAGACACACACCAACACCTCTCCCAGGCCCCGTGACCTCCGGCCTGGCCCCGGAGACGCACACCAACACCTCCCCAGGCCCCGTGACCTCCGGCCTCCACCCTGAGACGCACACCAACACCTCCTCCAGGCCCCCGTGACCTCCAGCCAGGCCCACTTAACCCCAAGCCTGACCATAGCCCTCACACTCAGCCCCAGCAGGGAGGCCTCCAGTGGGGCTTTCAGCCTGAGCTCAAAACAACTCACCCCCAGCAGGGAGGCCTCCATTGGGGCTCACCCACAGCAGGGAGGCCTCCAGTGGGGCTTTCGGCCTTGAGCTCAACCCGCTCACCCCCAGCAGGGTTAGGGTTAGGGCCTCCATTGGGGCTCACCCCAGGCAGGGAGGCCTCCAGTGGGGCTTTCGGCCCTGAGCTCAGCCCGCTTTCAGCCTTGAGCTCAGCCAGCTCAGCCCCAGCAGGGAGGCCTCCAGTGGGGCTTTCGGCCTTGAGCTCAGCCCGCTTTCAGCCTTGAGCTCAGCCAGCTCAGCCCCAGCAGGGAGGCCTCCAGTGGGGCTTTCGGCCTTGAGCTCAACCCGCTCACCCCCAGCAGGGTTAGGGTTAGGGCCTCCATTGGGGCTCACCCCAGGCAGGGAGGCCTCCAGTGGGGCTTTCGGCCTTGAGCTCAGCCCGCTTTCAGCCTTGAGCTCAGCCAGCTCAGCCCCAGCAGGAGGCCTCCAGTGGGGCTTTTCGGCCTTGAGCTCAACCCGCTCACCCCCAGCAGGGTTAGGGTTAGGGCCTCCATTGGGGCTCACCCCAGGCAGGGAGGCCTCCAGTGGGGCTTTCGGCCTTGAGCTCAGCCCGCTTTCAGCCTTGAGCTCAGCCAGCTCAGCCCCAGCAGGGAGGCCTCCAGTGGGGCTTTC
>NW_027255272.1:0-27162 GCF_042242105.1 Pempheris klunzingeri | reverse complement strand
CGTTTAGAGTATAGATAACACATTATATAATATCTAAAATTATACAATGATTCAATATTAATACTATTAATACTATTAATATAATATTATGCACAGCAAATTACAATCATCCACTCAGAGTATGAGGGACGATAAAAAAATGATTTTTCATTATTCAAAAATTCAACTACAAAAAAAGGAAGTCAAAAAATCTAACAAAAATATGCCAAATAATTCAACTGAAGTGGAAAGACTAATTTATGAAATAATAAAAGTACTTTTGCGTTTAAAGAGTAATTAAATAAATAAATTATTAATATTTTACATAAAAATTTATGTATATAGTCCATTAGAGTGTATTTGATGTGAGACTTAGCAATATCAAAATGTCATTATATACACCAATAAGAAAAATATGTTACTCGGACTGACTTACTCAAAAAATAATTTGACTAATAAAACTCATTTTGATCATGCGAGGCAAAATATTATAAAAAACTAATAGCCAAAAAATTATTAATTTAATTCGCAAGATCTGTATTAAAAAAACAAATATTTCTTCATAAATTATTAGTATCACACGGAAAGATTTAGTAATAAACAAGACGAGTGGAATTTAATGAAATTCAAAATAATTAATAAAAAATACGAAAAAAAAT
Source organism: Pempheris klunzingeri (assembly GCF_042242105.1). NCBI lineage: Eukaryota > Metazoa > Chordata > Actinopteri > Acropomatiformes > Pempheridae > Pempheris > Pempheris klunzingeri. The sequence goes on along the minus strand of NW_027255272.1, from coordinate 26,524 downwards.
AAGCGCAAAAAATATCGTCTAAATTGATGCAAGTGTTGTTTCATAGAAAATATAATGCTGGATGATTACTTAAAACCCATAAATTTTGCACTACCATAAGAATCGATAGAAAAATCGAATTTTCTATTACAACTGACAAAGAGAAGATCAAGATCGCCCAATATAAATAAAAATTCTATTATATAGATTGACGCACTAAGATAATTCCATCTTCTATATCTATTATGACTATTTACATGTTGAAATGCGTCATAAATAATAAAATTATTAACAATTTTTTTCCTGAAAAAAGTGGTCTTCAATCAGACAAAAAAATTTGCTTGGTGGATTACAAATAAATTACCGAAATATGGCAAACACAAATGAATAATCATACGACTTCATCTCATATATTATTTTTTTTTGAAGATACAAAGGAGTCAAAGTTATCTCATTTTTAAAAGAAATTACAAAAAATAATATAATTATTGTACCCCATCTTTTCCGGGTTTTTACGTGAGCAAATATGTAGTCTTGTGAAACTACCAAGTATTTAATAACAATTTTAAACAATATAGTATACATAGAAATATAAAAAAATAAATCAATCAAATGAAAATAGGTATTTAATTAAATGAAAAATTACGCAACCGCAATGAATATTAAAATGGCTGAATTTACATGAAAAAAACATTTTTAATGATTGCAAATATAATGAATTAATAGAAAAAACATTTTTAATAATTTAACTCAATTATTTCATCATTTCTTAAATTCTTTAAAATTTTATCATTTAAAAAGAAAATTTTGAATTTGTGACATAAAATATCTGTAATATTATTTCAATGCAGACTATTAAATAGCAAATATTTGCAATTAAGTATATGTTCATATCTAAGCTTAAAAGATTAATGAATATTATGAAATTCCGGAAGTGATCGTGTTTACCAAAAACAACAAATTCGCATGCATATAATCTTGATTGTGAAATATTAAAAAATTTATTATTAAATTATCAACATATGATATAAAAATTCATATAATTATATATTTAGCTGATATATAAATATTAATATGCATGAAAAATTCAACAAAAAAACTTTGAATATTGTGAATTAATGAAATTATCTATTAATAGGAAACCGTTATACTAGAGTTATTCCACCGTCGGCAATAATCGTTAATCATGCCTTTGGTGTTGCTCATGACATGTTTTTTCCCATCTACGATCTTGAAAATCCTAATATCATAAATTTGTAGGATTTTTTATATTTTAAAAATCCTCAAGAAGATTAATTATTTTTTTCGAAAACCTGAATTTGTTCCAACATCGAGAACATGTCCATTTTATAAGAATTCACAAAAATTCTGTTTTTATGAACAAGTTTAACTGTATTAAGCATCCAGTATTATATATATACTTATTTCGTATATATAGACAATTGGAAAATGAACATAGTCAGCATGATATAATTGACCGATGTGTTTAAATTGAACATAGTTTAATTTTTTTACAAGGTTTCTAATCATAGTTAATAAAAAATTGTGTAAAAAAACACGAGGAAATAATAAGCGAATACGTTAAATTTAAGAGTAAAGACAATGCTCAAGCGTACTGAAATTTCGGTGACCGAATAACTCAGGGGGGGGGGGGAAGAGTAGGAAATGAACTCTAGCCGAAAAAATCAACTAATAATTACTATTATGAGCTTGTACAACGTAAAATTATTTTGAAATATCTATAAAATTAGAACTTAAATAAATATATCAATCATTAGATTGTCGAGAGTAAAGTGAAACTAAGAAATAAAATGCTACTCATTCAAAATATAAAACTAACAGATATAATAAAATAAATTACTCATTAAGAGTTTTCATATGATATAATAGAAAAAATAATTTAATAAAAAAAGTATAAAAGTACCTTTTGGATGGGACGTTGTGTCTAACAAGTCCCCACACATAATTGACATTTACACTATGAACAGAAGGATCAAACTCATACCTACAAAAAAAAAAGAAATATATTATTAAAAATATGGGAAATAGAATTATTTATACAAATCAATTTTAGTCAATGGTTTTAATTCTAGATACATCTTCGGTAATTGTAAAAGTTCAACCATAAATGAAGAATCATGTGGTACTACAAAGTACTAAAAATTAATTAGCATTTATATAATAAATTAGAAATCACATTATCATGTGTAAGAGGAACACGACGTTTTATTGAATCAATGATATTCCTTGCAGGACAACCAATTTGAGTTTTAAATTTAAACTAAAATATTGTCAGATAAAAAGATTCAATATTCATGGAAATATACAATTTTCACTTTTTGATTAATATTATATGGTGTAATAGAAACGACAATTTTAATTTCAGTTGATGCAGGTAGTGGAAGAGATAAACACACAAATGGATCAAAAGTAATGGAAACCTATATTATATAAAAAAATTTGATAATCATATTGTCAAATTTTGTTATAAAAATTAGATAATCATATTGTCAAATTTTGTTATAAAAATTAGTAAAGTGTGGTATATGAAAAATTATCTACATCTGTCATGTTATATATAATAACATAGTATTTTATAATTTTATTACTTAAATTGAAATAACTCTATTTATATTCACAACTACAACAAAATATTGTTTCATTAAAGAAATATAGATTTTGAAAATATTTTTTTAATAAATGTAACAATTATATATCATGCTTTTGATTTTAAAATCATCATTATGACATTAAAATATATTTATATATAAAAATTACATCATTACACGTTGGACATTGAATAGTTGATCGGAGTTGCCCATGAAAATTATCTACAATAATAGAATCATTCCTAGCTTTATGCGCATTCCACGAATATGCTGCCGCTTCATCAACATGTTTCTTAGTAACATCATCCATTTCAATATATGGTTTACAACGTATCCTATTTAAATCTTCATGTAAACCATCAAGCAATGTAACTAATAATTCTTGAGAGTCCTGTTGTGAATAACCACTAAATTGAGCAGAAAAAGAACCAATAGTGAATTTCATTTCGTTTGGTGAACAACTTAACCAGGTACCTTCATTTGGATGCCATAGTTTTTTAATTAGATTTCCATAGGCTCTAGCAAGATTACCATTAGCACCAAGTGGATTAGTTTTATTAAGTTCAATTAAATGTGTGTTTTGCAAAAAATAGTTTGTCAAACAAAATACATGCGATAGGCATTGTATAGCCGAATTCATATAACATGTATTCCCAAGATTCTGTAATCCAACTGTACCGGGAATTTTATCTGATACATTCGGTAGAGTATGTGAAAAAACTACCAACATATTGAGTTGTAACACCAGAACCAATGTTATCACATTTTATCATTGGAAAACAACTTGTTGATGGAGGTACATCAGTAAAAGTAACAATTACATTTAATGTTGTAGTATTGCTAGTCGATATAGGTGACGAATTGAGAGATTTATTAGTTGACGCACTATGAGATTTATTAGGTGATGATAACATGGACACAGCTTCAACACTTTGTTTTAGCATTAAAATAGTTTCATTTTCATCATTCATATTAATTTTGCACGGATTTAAATTATTATTATCTACATACCATAATGATATAACATTCTGATCCATAATTTTTAAACAATCTACACACTCCTCAATTAATTTAGCTAGATATATAAATTAGAAATTAATATAAAATTGAGATCATTTTACATATTTTTTCACATTTACTAATAACAAAACATCCACTTTTCAAGGTGTCATTAACACATGTTTGAATAAAATATGGATACATTTCAAGAATAACTAAATTTCTATCTAGGGTTGCTTTTATAGCTCTTCTTTTTATTGGAATATCACAGTTATCCTTTTGACCACAATATTTATATATTCGATCCCACAAATCTTCATCAACATATATATAGTTTCTGGGTTGAAGATTATTTTTTAACAAATATTTATTATTCATATCAATAATATCACTATTATCAATAGGAATCGTTGTTTTAGAATTTTCCAATTGTTTATACCAACTCCTTGATATGAGATAACTAGGAATTTTTTTAATTATAATAACTTATAAAAAATCTTATTAGTACTAATAATGTCCTTCAATCAATTTTGGATTAATCAATGAATGTATACCTTTTAAATTCATACCATTTTTTAAGCTATCTGAATCAACTACTATTTTATCAAATTAGATTGGAAAAGGTAGTAAGACGTTATATACATACCATCTATTAATGCTGGTTCAACATCTATACTACAACTACTACCAGTCTGTACTACTAAAAATTCATAGTTATTATCAACACCCAATGAATTACTATATTCATACATTCTTGTGGTGGAACGTCGTAATACTTGTCTTCATCATCTTCATATTTTTTATACATAGTAATAAAAATAATCGATTCTAGAAAATTTTAAATCTTCGTCAAACAAAACTAAAAACAACTGTCAAGCAAAATGTACACAAACAATATGTTGGATTATAATCCGATTAAGTTAGTTGTTACGGCCCATTGTTCTAAGATTTATACGACAATTCACGATCATATTCAAACTGTCTAATATTTTCATTATTATTTCCTTTAGAAATGGACATACTCTAATCATGTAATTATTATAATTATGTTTGCAAGATTTTTTACTGATCCAAAATAAAAAAGTTGATAAAACTGATATTTGGTATTTCTACATAATCCTAAACTAGATTGTAGTTTTAAAGGATTAAGTTTATAATGCGCTTTGTTATATTTAGAATATTTATTTATTGTATATAGTTTAAATGGGGTTTTCACAGATAAATTACCTGTATTAAATTATTTTAATTGTAATTATTCGAAACAATTGATAATTATTTCACTATAATTTAAAATAAAGAGTGATTTCAATTTTCGTAGATCTTCGCACACATGAGTTCTTTTTTGTAATTTACTAGGCAACATCCTGTGACTCTAAAACTTGGAAAAGTTGTGTGTTATTATCTATTTTTCTTTTATGATCATTAGTCTTTAAAAATTTTTTAGTAATGACATTTATTTTTGATAATAATCTACATTGGTAGCCATAACTATTATATAACAAATAATTAGTTGGATTAAAATTATACGCGACTCATTGAGCATTCAATGGTTCCGCCAGATCATCCGAAGTGAAAGGGATTAGTTTGACGGTTGATTTAAACATTTTAAATTTGGTATTTTTCATATAAATATTTTTATGAATATATTTTATGATTTCAAAAGATCTTGCTTTTTTTATATGTATATATTAAAATTAGAAAATCAGTAAGAATTAAAAATTATTTGAAATAATTTTAATAAATTCCTCTTTTTAATAAATCCGTCACGCAACTTCTTTTAATCGCATTCAAAATTTTATTTATGTGGTTCTAACATATTTATCTCTTTATCTAAAGGCAAAATTCGATCAATCTCGTAGCTGTTGCAACCAAACTCATCGTCTTGCAATTAATCTCGTTTAAGTGAAGAATATAATTTTGATTTTTAAATAGTAAAAATCTACATTAGAATACAGGATTGAGAATAAATGCTCTTAAGAATTTTTGTATTTAAATATATTATTAGTAATATTTTAGTAAAGTTTATTGATAAAATTAGTTTTTAAAAATTGGAAAACTCCTTTTCAAAAAGTAGGTAAATAATCCGACATTATATTAGATACTAGATATTATATAGCATAGTTTAATATTTTAACTAAAAATACATTTTTTAAGTTTGTTTCCGTTTTCTAATACCTTAGTTTATTCCTAAAGGATCAATTACAGTCAGCACTTGTAATAAGATTAAAAACCTCTGTTATATATAACCTTAAGTTTGGTTCATTCTTTTCTATGCACAATTCCTTTAAATTTTGCGAATAAATTTTCAATGGGATAAAAAAAATGGAGAATAAGGTAGAAGTTAAAGAACTTTACATCCTTTATAATTATGCATGTGGGCATTTTCTAAAATTAGAACTAGTCAATCAATTTCATTATTACAACAGTCAGCTTTAAGTTTAATCAGACAAGATTGGAAATCTTCTGCAATGACGGCCTTATTATGTATCTTGTGATACTGAAGCTTGTTTTTTGTCATAGCTGAAACAACTGATATATTCCTGCTTCGAGCGTATAGTATATTATTTGCTGCTCTAGTTCCAGTTCAAGATCTTCCTATTTTTGTTCTTGTCTCAACTTTAATGCCATCCTCATCAGAGAAAACAACATTGTCTGGTGGATAGTCGCCTCTCGATACAAGATTACATAGTCATACCTTTTTTGAATAGTTGATTGACTATTTCTACCCTCTATATTTTAATTACACTTATTAGTGAGTAATAAAAATTTCTCAAGCTTCCGTCGATCAGAGAAGTGGAACTTTTCTTTGACTGATTCTTTAAATTCATTCTGTGTATATAAAGAATTTTCGTCCTCCGAGAGAAAAATTTGCTCTTTTTGATTTTGTGAAGCGTTGCTCTACGATAATTACTTCAGTTTTTTGATTCTATTTGCTCTGTTTCAAGTAACCGAATTATAATCGTTGATATAATATGTTTTGAGAAAGCACAATAAATTTCATACATGAGTTGTACTGCATCTTATTTTAAAACTATATCAAAATTTTTTTCTCGTAATTCTGACAACTTTCTGTGGTCTTACAGTTCTACATGCAGTAGATGTATATTTCTGTGTTTGTAAAACATTTGATGACTCAGATTGATCATTCTGATTACTTTTATTGATATTCACGATATTTTTGTTATTCTGAATATTCTGTGTTGATTCCATTAAAAAATGCGTATTAAGGCATTGCAAAAGTGACGAGATTGATAAAAAGACACTGTCTTATGAACTAAATTTTAAATTACTATTGATTTTGAATTTAATAACTTTTATCTAATATTGTGTTATTTAACAAGAACAAAATTATAACAAGAAAATTCTAAAATTATTCAATTACAGAGTGATTGAGTAATTTATTATCACTATCAAATAATGAGAATTTTAAGTTGATATGCAGATTACCATGTTTTAAATTAACACAAAGCTAAATTAGTATTTTCCAATTATGAAAATTATTTTGAGTAAAGCTCATAATTATTATTTTTCTTTAATGCGATAAAAGCGGAACGCTTTGTTAATTAGTTAAAGGTAGTATTTATTGACATTTTGGTGATGAACTAAATCCATTAATAAATACTTCAAAATAGTTTAGAATCCTCATATCAACATAACTTCTTTAAAAGTCCAAAGAAGTCGTATTTTAGATAATAAACAATATTTAATAATTAAGATCATTTTTCTCTTGAATCATTTAATATAAGTGATGTTGAATGAAGAAGTCATTTTTATTTAAAAAAACGGTATAGCACCTAACAAACATTAAGTAAACTGAATGAGTCTTGAAATTATTTAATTAGAAAACTAATCAGATATATCAAATGTATTTTTTAGACTTAAAATCGGTGCTTCAACACTTAAAGAAAATATTAGTATATATTCTGGGAATATATTTTAAATTATAGTGACATAAATGATATTAAAAATTATTTTGACAAATTAAATTATTACTTGAGTAAATTTTTGTGAAATCTATTAAAGCCAATATGATTTGAGCGTGCAAAAATAGTAAGAAAAGATTGAAATGAACAAAAATAAAGAAGTAGAGGCTTTTACAAATTTTTTAATGAAACTATTATATGTTAATAAGAAATTATAAAAAATTTATATATCAATAATTAGGTAAATTTGAAAGAAATTTATTTATTGTTATGCCTGTACATAGCATAATAATATCATTTTGCATGTATGCCTGTGTTGTAGGCTCGTAATTTCTTTTAATATATATTTTTTAACCCAGAAATTATTAGGTTAATATGAAAAAAGTAGAATTTTTAATTTTGATACAATGTGGTTATTTTGATAATAAGCTTATTGACCAATTGGGTTTCACATTAGAATCAGATTTAGTATAAATAGCCAGAAATTTATAAATAGTGTGACTTTTTTTTTAATTTAATTTCTGCTATCTGAAGATAAAGATATATATACGTGGTGTTTTCAAAAAGTCGGGAGACTTATAAATTATACCAAAATATAGAAAAGCTATTGTAAAAGGTTTTGATTTCCTTAGAAAGCATTATCGTAAAATTAAACCAATTTTTACAGCGCCTTTTACATTTTTTGAAAAAAATTTAAAAATTCATAAAAAAATTGAGATGAACTCATTTCTCAACCTTTTTTATTGTCATGATCCGACTCAAAATTTTTTTTTCAATTTTAATTTTTTCATTTTAGGCAAAAAATCATAGTATCAGATCAGGCGAATATGGTATATAAGATAATGCTTCCATTAGAAAGCTTTCCAAAATTGCATCGCTTGGCAGAAAGTGTGGATTGACTCATTATTGCAATATAACATCAAATTACTAGATTTTGACATGCTTAAACTTTTACCACGAATGGAGTCTCGAAGATTATGTAAAACTTGTACACAATATTTGGATGATAAATTCAGACCTTCAGTTACATAATTATGATGTTTAATTTCCTGTGAGTCAAATACTAAGTGAGAAAAACTTAAATTTTGTTGCAAACTTTTTGCCCTTTTTATCTGGCATTAACTTTGATTTCTTCATCCAAGATAGTACCTACCTTTCTGGATCATATTCAGTTTAAGTCTCATATTATTTTACAATATCAGTCATAATTTATCATCATCTAATGATGAAATATAATGTTCATTTTATTTTCGGAGGTTCATTTCTTGTTGCTTCAAAGCTAACAGGGGCTCAACAAATTTTATTTGGTGACAACCCTTGGCATTCTCAAGTCGTTCAATAAAATAACCCCTGTGAAAATAACAATATTATCAGCAGTTTCTTTTATGAAGCAGACAGATCGCTTAGTTCGGTGACCTTATGATCATGGGTTCGAGACCAAGTACAGCCTACTGCTTGGTCACTCCTATCCCTTACTCCAACGTTAGTAGGAACAATATAGTAATTGCATGTTTCTATAAAAATTTTAGTTCATGCTTGTATTGGGAATTCTGATGAGATTGGTTTAATCGAGCGCTGATCCACTAGTGTGCAAAGGTAAATTCCTGCCTCTATTTAGGCAATTACCATAGATCCAATGTAAAATTGGTGGATATGCTAGAAGTGGTGATTGGCCCGAAACTGAGATGTTTTTTAATTAGTTAAACTCCCACAATACCGCAGAATAAGTCGAAGCTGGTGTGTGATGTATGTATGTGGGTGAATTATGGTGATGACCTTCTTTGCAGTTGCCCAAAAGCATTTAATGAATTAAGTCTGACAAACTTCAACTTTTCAGCCCAATAAATTTTCCCATAATTTTATCTCATAACTAAAAAAGGTACTTTCTCAGGTATTAAATTTACGTTCTTAATGTAACATATATCTAATAGTCCTAATTGGCTTTGAATTTTGGCTGAAAGGTGTGTCAAATCGACTACTTCTTTAAATAGCGTTTATAGCATTGTTAGTGTATGTATAATTCAAAAGCTACGGATCATATCATATCATTTGAAAACGCCTTTTGAAAATTTCCGTGCTATTTTAACCGAGTTTAAAGTAAAATTTATTACAAATCTTCTTCTCGATTTTATCTTCAGTGATGTTATATCACAACTCCGTGTATATTTGAAACCTGCTCAACTCAATGTTATCTTATTGTATTATTGTAAAGAATTACTTAGTATGTTAAATTATTAATTCATTCTAATATTTGGATTTTTTAAGAAGACCAGCGAATGTTAAATATACTTTTATAAAAAGTCTGTTTAATTTTTGAACACACCACGTATTAGATAAACTCTTTTTAGAAATTGATTTAATAATTGATCAACTTGGATTTGTGGGTGTCGATGTGTCATCTTTTGATTAATTATTTAATTACGTGATATATGTCGAAGCATAATAATATATTTGTCTCCTTTAATTCATATACGGGATCGAACCAATAACATAAGTCTTGTTGCGTCAAGTTCTGTCGTTGCTTTCAGACGAAGCAGAGAATATAGATAAATTTTTATTTTTTTCACTATTTCTTAAAAAACATAACTTATTTCAGTAATGGGCTGTTATATTCTATAAGATTAGTTTTATCCGTCTTCTCATTTGACAATAAGGTAAAAACCTACAATAGAAGCACTACAATCGCGCCCGCTCGAAGTAACAAACACTGTACTTTAATTTAGAAGAAAAATGTAATTAAATATTCACTAAGGGGTACCTCATTTTTATTTCGTTTAATAATTTTTCGCATACATCCCCTTCGCACCAAAAGAATAAAAATTCAGTTTTATACTCAAATTCGTGAGGCTTTGTATTTTTTCCCTTTGTTTTCAAATCCTGCTTAAGCAGACTCCAAAGATTTTTTACGTTTTGGGAGTGAAAATTGGAATTTTCATCATGTATAACGAAATGATGTTCATTACTAAAAAAGGTTAAGATTATTGTGTGCCTTTCATTTCTTTTGAGCAATCAAGATAAGAAACTCTTGAGACAAATAAATTTTCACTTTTAAGGTATTGTTTCGTGCTTTCGACATTTGAAAGTTTATCTAGTAGCTCGTATGATCACATAATAGGAACGGAATCATTCAAAAATATAAGTGCGCGTGCAAACATGAAATGCTTCTGCTAGGATTTAACCCGAAATCTTTTGTGTAATTTTAGAAAGTTATCAAAAAATATAAAAATATGCCTTAAATAATTTTAATGCATTCTTACAAAAATAAAAGCTAATAAATCGATGTAGATTTTTAATTAGCTTTGATAATGAATAACTACGTCAAAACAAACTCGGGCATTAGTATTTGAGCGAAATATTAAATTAACCTTAATTAATCGTATATACTAATGTGTTTATTTGAGTTCTTTTATCATTTGTAAAAACGCCAAATAAAGATCGTATATAAATCATTTTATTCATCAAAAAATTTATTTTAAGGTAATATTGAACGACTGTTGTCCCAGATAAAAAGGAATAAGCACAATTTTAATAAACCAGAATGACTTTTAATTTTATTACCTCCATGACATCTTTACATGAGAATGCAATTTTATATTTATAAAGGAAAAAAAATATTAGATCTTTTCCACCTATATGCGATGGATTTTAATTGATATGTTCATTATAAAACATAGGTTAGAACAGGTATAGAGCTATCCAAGTCACTAAAGAAACCTTTAAGGGCATGAAGTTTTATTGCAAATTTCAAACTGCCATACAAAGATTATATTTGGATTTGATAGTCATAGAGGGCCAAAAGACAAGAAAAAATCGAGTTACAGTGATATTTTTGTAAAGAAAAAATTCTTTCGCTCAATAGTATTAGTATTTTAGAGACATTTGTTTAAAAAAAATGATTAAAATTTATTACAATATTTGGTGGGCATAACAACATTTTCTAATTAGGTGGATTCTTAATAATGAAACCTAAAAATAATGTTGGTAGATGACCTTAACAACGTTGTTTTTTCGCTAGTTAGGACGAAGTAAACAAAAAACGATTTCTAAATATTTGTCCCAAAATATTTAGGCAAGTACTTTTCTTCATTAAAAAAAAAGAATTATACATCCAGGATCGATTATTCACAGTGATAAATGGACATTATGCCACAATAATCAAAAATATACTCAGCCTACAAACATTATGTTGTCAACAATTCTGCTAATTTTAAAAATCCGAGGAATTAAATAAAAAAATGTTGAATGGTATTGAAAAAATTTTAAGCATAAGAAAAGAATGGGTGGTCTCCAGATTTCAATTATATTTAGCCACCTGGATAAATTTTTATGGGGAGAAATTTATGCTAATGACTGTATATCTGTAAAGAACCATATACTAAAGCGAATCTGTAAATTTTATCCGTTTTTAATATGTATTTTATTGTATATTTTTTAGATCATACAGTAGATAACGGTTCGTGCGCATCTTTTCCATTTTCTTGATTTTAAGTTAGTTAAAATTGATAATAAATTTATATTTTTCTTAAGAATTACACAGTAAGCAATATATAATATAGAATGTTAAGTTATTGTTTTATTTTTGTCAAAAAACGCAAAATACTAATGGTGGGTACTTCAAAATTTAAAAATAATTCCATTTTTGCTGAAAAGCGAGGAAATTATACATTACGAATCAATCATTAACGAATAACTATCAAAAGTTAAAATAGTGAAACACTAACCTGAAATCCGGTTTAGCATCATTGAATCGGGTTTGAATAAATAAAAATGAAATTATAAAATCCCATTCTGAACGATTAACAGAAATAAAATGGAAAAACGTTAAAAAAAGAAAAATATATCGAGGTTTATAAACAAATTAAAATTTGGATGGAACAGATGAGAGCCCATAATATAAAGTTGTCCTCCGAAGATATTATACAAAAGGCATCTCGTTTTAAGAACGAAAAATTTGGTTACATATCAGAATAACAATGTGGTTGTATTCGAGGATTTTGCAATCGGGCTGGGTTAAATAGAAATAAATTTTGTGGTTAGTAAAGGAGCGTTGGCTCACTGATTATTGAGAAGTGGAAACCGCACTTATGAAATATATTAAAAACCTGAAGTCCTGATGATGTTTTTTAATTTGGATGAAACAGCTCTATTATACCAATTAAGAAGTAAAATAATTTTCTTATTTTAAAGCTAATCTAAGGTTAGGGCATAGTCATGTTTTCTCAAATTAAGTGAACAAAAATGGAATAAAAATTTCAAAAAAACAAATTACACAAGCTCTAATTTGTTCCATGACATGAAAATAATGCAACTCTTGATTATAGGGAAATATGCTAAGCCGCGATGTTACATCAGAGTCAAAGTATTTCCGACAATCTACAAATCGAACTCAAATATTGGATGGTATCTAATATTTTCACTGATTGTTCAACTCAGTAGAATATAAAACTATATATTACTGAACGAAAAGTAATGTTATTTGTTGATAACTGTCCAGCCCATCCTAATTTAAACCATTCAAACATTGTTCTAATGTTTTTCCAAGAAATACACATATGTGCTTCCACTATTAGACCACAGAACCATTAATAATTTTAAATGCTTTTATAAGAGGCATTTAATTCATAAATTGAATCCGGTTGTTAATCTGTAATATTGCCTTAAATTTTAAATGCAATGGCCAATGTTTAAAAATATTGGGATCTTGTGACTGTTGATACAATAAAAAACTGTTTTCAAAAGGCATTTTTATAATTGAAAATTTTACTTCTGAGTTTTTTAATTCCGAATGTGAAGATGAAGATTTTCAAGATAAAAAAGAAGTCGTAATACGCCAACCAACTGCATTGACTGACAAAACTGTGATTTCAAGTTTTCAGATACCGAAAAAAGTGAGACCGTCGAAGAATCTATAGAAGAAAATGATGTTTCCATTACCAAAGCTTTTAAATCTCTTCAACAAATCCGAAAATTTTTCAAAAAATATAATCCGTCACTTCTTTCTCAAATTACAGATCTGGATTTTGCCTTTTTTGAAATTAAAAAAGAGAAATTAACACAATCAAAAATCACAGACATTTTCAAGCCTCGGCCTATGTAATAATTTTTTATTTAGAAAATTTCGTTTTTTCCAAAAATTATTTTCTTAAACTTTTTTGTTTATTGGAATTAATGAGCAATTATTTCCAATATTGGGAAAAAATCCCAAGAAAATTACTCAATATAATTCCGCGCAAGCTCGTGTAACAACGGCTGGTGGGCACTTTACTCTCTATTCCCATTTAGATTCCTACAAGCCGTCACATACTTTATTCAGTTTTATTAGAATCCAAAATTTCTAAAACATTTCTTGTTAAGCCGTTTTTAAGTTTTTCATGTAATTCATACTATGATATTTCTAAAAATTATACATCAAAGCGTAATTTAAATAAGAATTATAATTGAAGAACCCATAAGATGATGAAAATACATATAATCTGCTTAAACCTATATATAAAAGATTTTTTTAGTTAAAGTCTCGTCCTATTTTTATATGCGAATCGTATTCATCAACTATTATTCCGTATGGACAAATAAATTCCTTACAATTGATGTGGAAATAAACTCTTCAATCAATTGATGATTTTAATGAACCACTAACACTTTTTGTGGATATGTAATTAGTTAATTTAGTATGAAAATAGAACTGACAAATTTTCAGAATATATTGACAAATGACAAAAAAATAATTTTTTCATCATGAAATTCTATAGAAAAATGAGTAAAACTAGCAAACATAATAAATTATATTCACAATATCTGACTTAAATATCATTTAAAGAAAGTGGCAATTTTAAAAGTAATCAAAATTTTTGTTGTATTTAGGAAAAATTTGAAAACACTGATTTTAGCCAGATCAAACTTCTTACACTTAGGGTCTTATTAGGACTGCGACTCTATAAAAAAATTAGCAATACTTGAGAATATAAGGTAGAGGAATAACACATGGTTATTTCTTTATATCAATTTCAAAATTCATCATAAAGTATAATTATATATTCAATTATCATGCTATAAAAATTCATTTCTTTGCACAAGTTTTATGATTTTAAAAGTTAAGAAGCACTCAATAAATATAACTATTTCTTTAAAAAGAACTATTCAAGTGATAATAATAAAAATGAACAAATTGACACATTAGTGAGAAATAAAGCACTACAGGCATACAGGCGTATATTTATAATTTGTATTAAATTTATTAAAAGTCTATATTTGACTTATGAAGATATTAATTTCTAATTTTTTTAAGCAATTTAAAGCAAAATTATTATTTCCAAAAGTATTAAATTTCCCCAAAGATAAGTAATGGTTTTTTTCGTAAAAAACAGAGTGGTCTTTTGAATAAAAAATATTTTTTAAACCTACATAAAGTCTATTAATAAATTAAAATATATAAACAGAGCTCATTTATATATTTTATTAGATAATATTTATGTACTAAAAAATGGTTTTTAATCATGATTTATTCATAATGTATTAGACAATTTACATTTATAAATATACTATAAGCAGTTAAAACTAATTCACTAAATAATAAATAAAAATGTCAATGTTCCATTTCAAAGCATAAAAAAGGTCACGATTCATCTGATTGCGGTATTGATAGAGAATTGTTATATTTGGCATAAGTCACAGCGTCTTGTATTGTAGGAAAAATTAATATTTTTTTTGGACAAAACGCTAAGTCGAGATAAAATTTCACCTAAAAGAAATAACGACATACGTATAAACGAATTATGTGCTAGTATACCCGTAACAGAACAAAAATACAATGTGGTATTTTTTGTGGCGGAGTAATCAATAAGCTATATTTCATATATATAATATAAATGGCATTGAAAAATATAAATTTACTTTTTTTATCATATCATAGGAAGATAGATCCATGAAAGCAATGCATGAAAAATCTAATATGAGATAATTTTTAGAAGATTCTTCAGATGATCCTGATGGAGCATCTATATCATTTCTCATCTATTTATTTTAAGACATAAGAATATTTTTTAAAATTAATAAAACAAATAAAAATTATACTTCGATTTCTGTATCAGTAATATGATGTTCGACTTCATTACGAAACGGCAAGGGAAGATTAGGTGAACAATTATTTAAGATTGACTCGACAACAGAATAAAAGTATTCATTATTTAAATAAAATATTGGACATTTAAACAATAGAATGGTAATGTGATTTCCTAAGGATGTAACCTTAAATTGAAAATATTACATATTTTCAATTTTTAATGAATGGAGAATTTACATTGTAAAGGTCGACATCTTTATATATATCGTCATGGTTAACCGGGCCAAGGATCATGTATTTAGGTCTAAAATATATATATATATATATCATAAATAAAATAAAATGAAACAGCAATCATCAACGAAAAAATATGGACCACCTATAATTAATTTACCCTGGATAATATTCTAATTTAAATTAAATTAATAGTGGAATGATATAACTCCATAGCATTAGAATATTTGCAGTAAAGATCATTTCATTAGTAAACTGATAGATAAAATAATATTAAAGGTTTTTTTACATCATTTTTATTTTTTAAATTCTTAATATTACAGGCTTTAGATGTATAAGAGATAGTATCAAAAATAAATATATTTATTTTTCTAAAAATTAAATCAAGGAAAATTTGAGATATATAAGCACAATAAAGTAAATATGTTGATTTAAATCATTCATATTAATGATTGTAGCAGTGTGACGTGAAATTTACGATAAGCAGTGTTCGACTAATTAACGTAGCATAAAAAAATAGAGTTAAATCAAGTGCTAATAAATAGAATTTATTATTCCAGGAAAATTCAATAACATTATTTTTCGTAGCTTACTGTTATAAAATTGGCTTTAAAGAAAATATCAGATTGTAATAAAAACAGAGTTTTAATAATTTTTTAATAAAAAAAATATTTCTATTTTGTGATTGTCACCTAAAATTCATGTAGAAAGATTAAAATCATTAGAGAATCTTTAAAATCAATTGAGAAAGTATAAAATCATTAAAGAATCTTTAAAATCCATAGAAAAAGTATAAAATCCAAAGAGAAAGTTTAAAATCTATATTCTTAGTATAATATCAATAGAGAACGTATGTAATCAATAAGGAAAGTTTAAAATCAAATAACAAAGATACTATCCAAGGTGTTCAAAATTAAATAAGTAATAGTTTAATTACATCATTATATTATAAATGTAGGTTATAAGGGTGAATAAAATGCTGATCAGAATTCCAAGTTCAATACCAATAAGAAACACAGACAAAACTGTAATTATCCATATAAACTATATTACTCATATAAATCAAACAGAAGGCTAAAAAACCATACAAATTCTCTTTTTGAATTCTTCCAATATACAACAATTAGTGTAATTTTTTGAAAAACAGGGACTAATGCTGCAATGACAACAGCTGAAAGTATAGGCTATTTATATTTTAATTTAGATAATAAATAATGGCTTATAAAATCACTTTGGGGAGATGGTAAACAACTTTTGAAGCAAAAAGTAGAATTATCAATATAATTCCACTAGATATGAAAGAAAATAACTAAAAAAGATATTACAATAATTTTACGATGTAAGAATTAATAAAAAATTATTACTTGAGAATAACCGATATTAGCATGTACCACAGAACGGGCTAAAGATGATCCAGCAACGTAGCATTTGAAAAATGAGCTAAAAATATTAGCAGTCGCTAAAGCTAACAGTTCCTAAATTAAATATATTAAATATTTTAAATCATAAATTATAGAATATATAAGAATGTATCTCCTTTCTCATTACAGAAAATCATGCTAAACAAATAAATCGTATATCTATTTCTTATATTGTACAATGAAAAAAAAATGATCGAAAATAATTAATGAAATTTATAAAAAAAGCTATTAATAGCATTTTTTATTTAGATATGCTCTAAAAAAATTATGATAGGGGTTGTAAATTGATAAAATACAAATTCCGCAGATTATCTAGGCTACATAAGGCAGTATTAATTTCTTAAAAAATATTTATTTTTATTAGGGATAAGTCAATAAATTATGTCTTAAATATTAGTTGTAAAATTATCTCTTATATAAATTGAATTATTTTTGAGACAATGAGGTGAAATTGGAGATACTAATGTTCTTAATAGGTTCGAAGGGGACAATTTTTTAAAATAAATTCGCTGAAAAAATAGCTCGTGCAAAGTCGTTTAAATGAATATTAAATGAATATTTACATATCGATGAAGGTTTCTATTTTCTATGATCTTAATAGAAAAAAATTATTTTTAGGGGGATGTTTGAGGAACCAGCAGAGTAAGCCATGCTTATATGATTTGTTGGAAATAAAAAGAGTTTATATTACTTTAGAAATAAATTATTACAAATAGGCACTATATTATTTAATACAACTCTGTAGCATATTCCTATGTTTGAAAGAAATTTGAGACACTAATAGCTATTTATATTTAATAATTTAGTTAAAAAAATTTCTCCCATCTGTTCAATCTTTTAGAATTTTATTATATACTACATTATCTGATTAAAAGTAAAATTTTTATGTAAATAATTTCATTCAGGAATTTACATATGATAACCTAGCACAGCATAGCATAGCATAGGGATTTTACATTACAAAAACTACTTTTTATATACATCAAGTTGATGAATCAGTAAGACTTATTTAAACATAAAAATTAAATAATTAACAGTTAGAAGTAGATTATATAATATAATTGAAAGTTAAATATTCCATGCATGAATTTTGATACTGACTTTTGATTGTTATCTATCAGTAATTTTCTGGGGCAATTTAAAATCAAACATATTAATATTACATAGTGACGACAAAAAAATAATTATTTTAAAATTTGTTAACATAAATGGCTACTAAATATTAAATTATCAACAATTAGTGCTTAGAAAAGCACAATAGAGTAGTTGCGAAGATTTTACTGTAATCTGAAGAAAAATAAGAGTATCGACTTCTATTCAATTATAAAAAAAATTTCATTCCGTCACCATACGATATCAAAAAACAAAGCAATAAGTTTTTCTGAAGCAATTATAATTTAACAACTGTTTCTTATAGTAAATATAATAAAAAAATTCTTTTTCAAAAGAAAAAAGGGAGTTTTCTTTTGACAATTTTACTTTCTGATCATTTGTAGTGAATAGTAAAACGATAATAAATTGTCATATTTTATTATAATATTTTAAATAAATTTATAATTTAATGTCCATGATAAAATTAACTTAGGATGAGAAAATATTTCAATAATAGAAATGGCGGGAATAGTATAATATAAATGATTTTTTCAATTTCTATATAAAACATTTATGTAGAATTTTCATAAACATAAGGTTGACTAATTTAGTTTGGAATATAAATAAAATTATTTCAAAATGATATTAAATATTTTTAATCCAATATTTTAATGATTATAAATTTATAAATAATTTTCTTATGCTGTTATCTCTTTTTTAGAGTTTATCAGCAAAAATTTTAAGAATGACTTATATGTACTTAAAAAAATAGGGTATATTGTTGAATAGCAATTTAGAATAAGTGATAAATCCCACACATAACAAATGTATTTAAATTTAGAAATAATCTGGAGCTATCTACATTTATATTTAGTTTGAATATTAATGCCTCATATAAAATATTCAGACAAAAAAAATTAGAAATAAATCAATTTTACCATCTTTTAATCTTTATAATATTATAAAAATTTTAATGAAATAAATCTATTAAAATAATCATATTTTTTAATTTGACATTTTAAAACATGGAGTTGATACATTAGCAAAAGGTATTAATTCTTTAAAAAAATAATTGACTCAACAACATGTAAAATTAGCTAATTCACTGATTTTAATGCGAAAAATTCTAATAAATACAAAAATCAATTAATATCAACCTGATTGGGACGAACACGCTGATCATTTTCATTTCTAATAGTGGTTGCACTAGATGGAAGCATATATTTCTTTCTTTGCTCATTTTGTGCATATAATTGTTTGGCAATAGATACATCAACAGCAAATGTTACGCATGCAATCACAACAGCATATGAGACGATCTTCGGGAATAAAATAAAATCAGGTAGCACCACAGAGGGTAACCTTAATCATAAAAACAAATATAATAACAAACATGATTAATGTAAACATATTTTGCGATTCTTTAGTCAAATTACCCGGATTCTATGTTACCCACAACGAAAACACCAAATCTATCATTAAATTTAAAACCGTATGACAATCCAGTGACCAATATTATCTATAATAAAAAAATATTTGATGATACAGATAGAAATAAATGGCGATTAATATTAATACAATTAAAATATCTCCAGGTATTGGTATTTTTATCACTTTACTGTAACGCTTATTAAGATAGTTTATGGTTACCAAAATCATGAATGAAATTAAAAATATAATAAGTGATGCTATATTGGTTGTCTTAATATTACTGAACATATAAATATATTTCTATAAAATAATAGTTTAAAATTTAGCAAGGTATTTAAAAAAAAATTACTTTTATTACCACCCCAACAGAACCTTCAGTTGCACTAAGTGGGATTTTAATACCAAGTACAGTTGATAGTTGAGACGAAAACACCTGAAGTGCAACAGCAAAGGTAAACCCACTAACAATTGTAGGAGAAAGTAGTTTAGCAACTATACCAGCATTCAATATATAAAGAAATAGCTAAAATAACAGATTTTATATTATTTAATTGTAAATTAAAGTAGGATGATGAGTTTTAAACAACAAAAAAATTATTTCTATCACTTGAATGAGGCCGACTGTAATAGTCAGTGTTGCTGAAACAATATATTTAGCATTTAAAATGATTTCCGGTGTAAGTGGTTCGTTATTTTTGACCAAATTATTTTGAGCATATTCAGTAGGAATTCTTTGGTTAATTACAGAAGATACCATTATTGAAACAACTGCAAATGTACCTAATTTCACAATTTTTATAATAATGCAAAAATCAGAAAATAATTATAATATCTAAAGTTAGTTGACTTTTATAATTGAGGGAAATTTATTAACTCTATAATGCCATTCTTTGATGGCATAATGTAGATATTGAGTTACCTGTGATATTGGAGTCGAGTTGTTTATCAATAATTTTGTAGCGATAAGACTTTTTGGAGAAAAATAAATAATCATAATGATAGCTCAACTTAGTAGTTAACATATGGTATATCTTAGTGCTTAAATAAAATTGCGTAATTCTCATTTATGCAATGTTGTAAATTCTAGAATTACAAGAAGTTTATAACTCGTACCGAATTACATTGAGATTATTACTGGAATATCTTAAGGAAAATTAAATGAATTAATCTAGTAGCAATAGAGTAAGGAATGGCCTAAGTATTATGGTTCGCAGATAATGTTGAATGTAATTGTTACTAAAAACCCTATAGCGTTTTCTCTTCAGAAGTGTACACTGGATTATATGCCAAAAGTACACCTTTAACTAATATATTGGTAAGATGTTAAATGATGAATATACCATGATTTCAAAGTATACTATAATTGCACCAAAACGATGAAAAAATGACTAAAATATGCATTTAAAGAATTTACTTTTAAAATATTATTTAATAGTTGTAAATGATGATTTTTTACAGAGACTCTATAGATAAATCCTGAATGAATCATGGATAAGTTTCATTAAATTTTTGTCAAATTTATATGAGCATTTATATATATCACTGGATATTTTTTTAAAGAATTATACTACTTTATCATAAGTTTTTTAACAAAAGGTACGAATGTACGAAGCTTATTTTAATAATATTTTTTCCTACAGTAGTTAACATATAATATGCTCAATATGAAAATAAATTACGCTGCCATAATTTATTTTATATTTTACTAAAGCTCAAATAAAATAATTTATATAAATTATTTACCGACAAGTTTATTAAATCTTTCTACCAGGTTTTACTTTCAATTTCGCATTTTTGCCTATGAAACCTAAAATTTATTTTCAGGCACGTCTTCATTTAAGGTAGAAATGATCAATTATCAACGCTATAGTGAAGAGAGAAGGAAGATTTTAATTAAGCAGAGAAAACGCTGAAATGATGCTGCTGAAATTTTAAGCGTCTCGCACTTCAATAGATATATTTAAGAGATATATAAAATTGGTGATGTTAAAACATCTTTAAAGATTTCTTTAAAATGATAAAATTAGAGATTAAATTTTATCATAAATAAATGATAATTTACCAATTTCTATCTCAACTATGATGGAAAAATGAAACTTAAGAGTTTCAATCACCAAAGTTTGAAAGTAGTTTAAAGTGATTAATATCCCATTCAAACTTGTAAGGTTGCATAGTCATAAAGTATAACTTGCAATTCGTTTAAAATAGAATTATATATTCACTTTCTTTAAAAATGTTGAAGTAAAATGGACGAGCATCAAGGAGTAACACAAAACCCAGTTATAAAACAAATCAGGGGACCAAACACAATAATGGTTTTGGCAATCAGTGGACAAAGTGTTGTACTATGTCAGAAATTTATTGCTAAAGTTAATATTAAAATTGTTCAATCTTTTTTTAAAAGATTGATATATTTTATGCCAACGAGATGAGGAAGAAAACTACATCATTTGCAAGGAGATTGTAAGGTACCACTGTTCAAATATGAAATTCTAAAATGTCTACGAAGCCAAAGTTCGTTACATTCCAATGTATCAAATTTTTTTGAATTCCTGCGGAGAGGTTTTTTTCGCCTATGAAATCAAAACTTAAAGAAGGAAGAATAGCAAGGCTCAACACAGTCAATTGAAACAATGACAAATGCTGCTAAATCGGTTATTTTAGTGAAAAATCTTAAAGACTTATAAGCATGCGGAAAGATATCTTTGAAGATGAGTTTTAAAAGGGAGGATATAACAAAGAAAAAATTTCATTCTATTTTAAAATCTTACCATAATCGATTATTTTAATTTTTGTTGCGTCGAGAGAAAATTCTTATGAAGGATATGCATAAACTAGAAAGTGAAATCAAAACCGAGTAATATTCGGCGAGACTTTATTACATATTATGTATATAATAAATTCTAAAATGTTAAAAATCAGCAGTTATCGATACCTACAAGTTTTGTAATATTACGCTGACAGACGGATTAGTAGTATGCCTATCTCGCTAACCTCGAGTCCAGATACCGCTCACTCTTTCCATTCTATCGTACCCCTAAATCCGAAGTTAGTAGAAACACTATGGTAATTGCATGTTTCTATAAAAAATTATAATTCATGCTGGTAGTGGGAGGGTGAAATCGAGTGATGATGCACTATGAGTAAAATCTGCCACAATTGAGTTGATTCCCATAGAGCCAACGTCCAATAGATGGATAGTGATCATCCAAAATAGAAGATTTTTAGTTATTTAAATTCCCACACTACAGAAGAATAATAAGTCGGAGCATGTGTGTGATATCATATAGGTAAATTATGATGGCAAACTCCGATACAGTGCCTACAATGTTTAATGAAGCAAGTTTGACATAAATAAATTTTACTGCCTGATAGGCTACGCCAGGTGTTAGACTTCGTAACTAAAAAAAACTTTAGTAATATTATAGAGTTTATGATAAAATTTATGTAAATAGATTAAGACAAATATTTGAAATTTGTACTTGAATAATAATAATAATAAGATCAGTAATACATAGAGTAATAAAATTTCCATAAATGCCAAAAAAATGAAAAATCATTAAATTAGATAAAAATAACTAACCCAAATGAACGTAGCGCGATGTTCCAAATATTGCGTATAATAACCCAGGTATAAATGACACATATAAGCCAGATATTGGTTCCAATCCTGCCAATTCACCATAAGCTAATCCTACATACGTTATATATAAAGTAAAATGTGTAAATAATAAAAATAAAAGGGTGCAGCTTTGGTATGCGATCTCAGCGTTAAATTTGCATATTTTAATAAATAAAAATATGTTATATATAATTTTTATATTTTAATATATAAATAAAATACTAGATATTAGAAATAAGTAATTGATTTACTTATTAATTATAACAATATCAGCTAAGAAATTAGAATTAGATCATTAGACGATTTCATAATTTTTACAGCAAAAATAATCCAGATGAGATTATAATGTATTGGCAGGTACGCCTCTCAATCATTTTACTGTTAGATTTTTGGAACCTAACCATAATCTTTAAATATACTGGAGTATGGGCTTTAGTAGCTGGGTCCACATTATTTACTTGGTGATTGTGATTCAAGAGAATTAAGCTTTAGTATAAAGGCCATTAATCCGAATGAATGACTGAATTCTTCTCCACTTCTTTCTGAATTATGGTTATCACCATGTTTCTATCCCTTTTCTCAACATATAAACATCTGTAGTCATCTCCTTTCTTCAGTCCAAAAACCCATGGACCGTCAATACGCATTCCATGTTATAGGTTATTCTCCACTTCAGCTTCACTGCCAATTGAATCTTGTGCCTGGTTTACATGCAGCATTCGTCCTCTATTATATTTCCGACAACTAGGAAATCTTGCTTCGTTTATTTGAACTCACTCTTCTGCAGTGCAAACCAGTTATCACCGAATTATTACGAAAACTATTTGTCGGCATATTTCACGACACAGACTGAACCAATCGCAGATAGCTTCAGTTCCTCGACCAGTCAGTATGTGGACCATATGATGTGATATGATCCACATACTGAGTAAAATAAAATATTACTTCCAAAATTTGCGTAGCAGTAGTTTGGAATTTTCTCTATCATTTAAATCAGTGAAGTAAAAAAATTTTTCCACTGCAAATAGATCATTAAGTTTGGCAGCTTCTATCCTTGCGACAAAGAGATGGAGTGAATTCCCCTTTTCTATATATTCACCACAACAATGACAAATTCTGACATATTCTTCTCAACCGTTAGACCGTGTCCTCAATAAAGCAACTGCTTTAATTTCATCAGGATTTCTTGGTAAAATTCCTTAGTTAACATCATGATGGGTTCTGCTTCTCGAAACTGAATTCTATGAGAAGATCTCTTGCTTATATGCGAGTTTCTGACCGTTATTAACCTTGGTTAGGATCGTTTAAATGTCGATCAAGATAAATTAAAATCAGACTGGACTAAGTTAGGCGATAACACGATAAGAATGGAGTAAGATAAAGCAAGATCGCATACCATACTAGTTTTATCACGCTGAGATCACATACCAAAGCGGCACCAATAAAACTTCTATATTGCAATTATATATATATGAATTAAATCTGATTTTATATTTTCGTTAAGTTGTGATTACTTTTATAGATTTTAAAAAAAATATAAATCTAATTCTACCTAATATAGTCAATTGTAATTTTAAAACGAGTACTTTAGTATAACTAAATAGAAAATGAGGTATAATTTTTAAGTCGAAAAATATTTATTTTAATTATTCATACAGCCAAAACTTCTATTTCACCATTCAACAGTCATTTCAAAGAGAATAATTCATTTTCGGATAAAAAAGAGTGTTTTATATGACTAGTCCTGAATAGTTTGTTTGAAATAACAATATTCTTATAATTAAAATTTCAGATAAAATCACATTAATTTCAATATACTAGTCATTAGATTTTATAAATAATTCCTTATATGATCACAAACGAAAAGTTTAAACAAAATTAAGATCTAATGGTCTCATTTGCACTTAAGGTAGAAATTCTAAAAACATTAACTGATTTTTAGAAAACAATATTCTAATAATATATATTGCAAAAAAAATTGATAAATGACTTAGCAAAATTTTCCTTTTAATTAGACTTCTAAGATGAGTTAATAAAAAAGAAGGTACCTTAAAATTATATGATTAACATCTTTATGTAAATTTATATAAAAATACTTCACAAATGCTAAATTCCATAGGTTGGTTTTAAAAAGTTACATCAAGATGATAATATTTAGTCCACTCTAGTAATGATCTATAATAAGAGTGTAGGAATAATTCATTAAACTCCAATCTAAAAATCCCATTTATATCTTTAAAATATTGTTTTTAAAAGTATAGTTGGTAGATCAAACTAAATATTGGGTTTTATTTAAATATATAGAAGAATACTATGTAACACAAGATATAAACTCTTATTTATTTCGTGTGAATAAAATAACAAACTTCTCAATTAAAGAAAGATAATAGTGATAATATGGCGAGAAAATATGGTCCAGAAAAATAAATTTTGCACAATATTATCAACTCTGTGTACTATAAAATTTCGTATTATGATAAGCTAATCAATAATAATTGGTGAGTTTTTTAAAGCTAGAGACGGTTCAATATTCCGTTCTTCTCTCGATCTAAATGTGAATCATATTCCATATTGAAATATGAGTATAAAGATGGCTTATCTGTTTAAGCTAATGCTCTATAACTTTTAAGTTGCATGTTTCGTTGAGATACTTGGTCGATAATCGTTTCCGCTATTTCAAAAAAATCTGAAATGGGTAAGAACACTTTAATAATTTAATTTTTCCTATAAAAATTTATAGATCATACTGGTGGGAGTAAATTTCTGCTTCATAGAGGTGATTTTGATAGAGCTAAAGTCAAGAACATAGTAAAGTAAGATAGCATTAATTTAAGAGATGATATATGATAGAAGAGATATGATATGATAGAAGAGATATAATATGATAAAAGAGAGAAAGAGAAAGAGAGAAGAAGAAAGATGAAGTAGTCTTGCAAAAAAAAAGAAAATTCTTGGTGAATTAAAATCCACCTTAACAACGAATAATAAGCCCCAGCGTTATTTTACAAATTAAAGTGATCAACTCCGCCCTAGAATCGATACAGACATCGATTTAAAAGTGTATGACCTACTATAACTTTACAATAAATTAAACCACGACAGTAGGAGTTTTAAATTGTAACTAAAGGAAAAAAGTTTACAATCAAGGTAGAAGC
>NW_027255271.1:25000-27386 GCF_042242105.1 Pempheris klunzingeri | reverse complement strand
GGCCGGAGGTCACGGGGCCTGGGGGAGGTGTTGGTGTGCGTCTCAGGGGCCAGGTTGGAGGTCACGGGGCCTGGGAGAGGTGTTGGTGTGTGTCGGGGCCTGGGGGATGTGTTGGTGTGCGTCTCAGGGTCCAGGCCGGAGGTCACGGGGCCTGGGAGATGTGTTGGTGTGCGTCTCAGGGTCAAGGCCGGAGGTCACGGGGCCTGGGGGAGATGTGTTGGTGTGCGTCTCAGGGTGGAGGCCGGAGGTCACGGAGAGGTGGTGGTGTGTGTCGGGGCCTGGGAGATGTGTTGGTGTGCGTCTCAGGGTCCAGGCCGGAGGTCACGGGGCCTGGGGGAGGTGTTGGGGTGTGTCGGGGCAATTCGAAACATTCACCGGAGTACCAGGGGCACGAAACATTCATCGGCTTACCAGGGGCACGAAACATTCACCGGAGTACCAGGGGCACGAAACAGCCATCGGAGTACCAGGGGCACGAAACCTCCACCGGAGTACCAGGGGCACGAAACCTCCACTAGAGTACCAGGGGCACGAAACCTCCACTAGAGTACCAGGGGCACGAAACATTCACCGGAGTACCAGGGGCACGAAACAGCCATCGGAGTACCAGGGGCACGAAACCTCCACTAGAGTACCAGGGGCACGAAACCTCCACTAGAGTACCAGGGGCACGAAACCTCCACTAGAGTACCAGGGGCACGAAACATTCACCGGAGTACCAGGGGCACGAAACAGCCATCAGAGTACCAGGGGCACGAAACCTTCATCGGAGCACCAGGGGCACGAAACCTCCACTGGAGGACCAGGGGCACGAAACATTCATCGGATTACCAGGGGCACGAAACATTCATCGGATTACCAGGGGCACGAAACATTCACCGGAGTACCAGGGGCACGAAACATTCATCGGATTACCAGGGGCACGAAACCTCCACTGGAGTACCAGGGGCACGAAACATTCACCGGATTACCAGGGGCACGAAACCTCCACTGGAGTACCAGGGGCACGAAACATTCACCGGAGTACCAGGGGCACGAAACCTCCACTGGAGTACCAGGGGCACGAAACCTCCACTGGAGTACCAGGGGCACGAAACATTCACCGGATTACCAGGGGCACGAAACAGCCACCAGAGTACCAGGGGCACGAAACATTCATCGGAGTACCAGGGGCACGAAACCTCCACTAGAGTACCAGGGGCCAAGTCGAGGAAGGCAAAGCGGGAGTAACCAACCGCCTCCCTCCCTTGCCCTGTCTTACACGGATTACCAGGGGCACGAAACATTCACCGGAGTACCAGGGGCACGAAACATTCACCGGAGTACCAGGGGCACGAAACATTCATCGGATTACCAGGGGCACGAAACATTCACCGGAGTACCAGGGGCACGAAACATTCATCGGATTACCAGGGGCACGAAACATTCACCGGAGTACCAGGGGCACGAAACAGCCATCAGAGTACCAGGGGCACGAAACATTCATCGGAGCACCAGGGGCACGAAACCTCCACCGGAGTACCAGGGGCACGAAACCTTCATCGGAGCACCAGGGGCACGAAACCTCCACCGGAGTACCAGGGGCACGAAACATTCATCGGATTACCAGGGGCACGAAACATTCACCGGAGTACCAGGGGCACGAAACATTCATCGGATTACCAGGGGCACGAAACAGCCACCAGAGTACCAGGGGCACGAAACATTCATCGGAGTACCAGGGGCACGAAACCTCCACTAGAGTACCAGGGGCCAAGTCTAGGAAGGCAAAGCGGGAGTAACCAACCGCCTCCCTCCCTTCCCCTGTCTTACACGGATTACCAGGGGCACGAAACATTCATCGGATTACCAGGGGCACGAAACCTCCACCGGAGTACCAGGGGCACGAAACATTCACCGGAGTACCAGGGGCACGAAACCTTCATCGGAGCACCAGGGGCACAAAACCTCCACCGGAGTACCAGGGGCACGAAACATTCATCGGATTACCAGGGGCACGAAACCTCCACCGGAGTACCAGGGGCACGAGACATTCATCGGATTACCAGGGGCACGAAACATTCACCGGAGTACCAGGGGCACGAAACATTCACCGGAGTACCAGGGGCACGAAACAGCCACCGGAGTACCAGGGGCACGAAACATTCATCGGAGTACCAGGGGCACGAAACCTCCACTAGAGTACCAGGGGCCAAGTCTAGGAAGGCAAAGCAGGAGTAACCAACCGCCTCCCTCCCTTCCCCTGTCTTACGCGTTTTTTGTCTGTTTTCCGCGCTACCATCGTCAAGATTTCAGGAGCAGGCAAAAACAGAACTTTTAGGTGGAGCGTTGGAGCGATTTGACCGCGTCCCCCGGCGGCCTGGCCAGTGTGCCTGCTCTGGGGGTG
>NW_027255271.1:12500-15000 GCF_042242105.1 Pempheris klunzingeri | reverse complement strand
GGCCGGAGGTCACGGGGCCTGGGAGAGGTGTTGGTGTGTGTCTGCTGGGCCTGGGGGAGGTGTTGGTGTGCGTCTCAGGGTCCAGGCCGGAGGTCACGGGGCCTGGGGGAGGTGTTGGTGTGTGTCTGCTGGGCCTGGGGGAGGTGTTGGTGTGCGTCTCAGGGTCCAGGCCGGAGGTCACGGGGCCTGGGGGAGGTGTTGGTGTGTGTCGGGGCCTGGGGGAGGTGTTGGTGTGCGTCTCAGGGGCCAGGTTGGAGGTCACGGGGCCTGGGGGAGGTGTTGGTGTGCGTCTGGGCCTGGGGGAGGTGTTGGTGTGTGTCTCAATTCAATTCAATTCAATTCAATTCAATTTTATTTGTATAGCCCAATATCACAACAGAGTGTCTCATAGTGCTTTACAAAGTTCACTGAGGGTGGAGGCCGGAGGTCACGGGGCCTGGGGGAGGTGTTGGTGTGCGTCTCAGGGTCCAGGCCGGAGGTCACGGGGCCTGGGGGAGGTGTTGGTGTGCGTCTCAGGGTCCAGGCCGGAGGTCACGGGGCCTGGGGGAGGTGTTGGTGTGTGTCTGCTGGGCCTGGGGGAGGTGTTGGTGTGCGTCTCAGGGTCCAGGCCGGAGGTCACGGGGCCTGGGAGATGTGTTGGTGTGCGTCTCAGGGTCAAGGCCGGAGGTCACGGGGCCTGGGGGATGTGTTGGTGTGCGTCTCAGGGTCAAGGCCGGAGGTCACGGGGCCTGGGGGATGTGTTGGTGTGCGTCTCAGGGTCCAGGCTGGAGGTCACGGAGAGGTGTTGGTGTGTGTCGGGGCCTGGGAGATGTGTTGGTGTGCGTCTCAGGGTGGAGGCCGGAGGTCACGGGGCCTGGGGGAGGTGTTGGTGTGCGTCTCAGGGGCCAGGTTGGAGGTCACGGGGCCTGGGAGAGGTGTTGGTGTGTGTCGGGGCCTAGGGGAGGTGTTGGTGTGCGTCTCAGGGTCCAGGCCGGAGGTCACGGGGCCTGGGAGATGTGTTGGTGTGCGTCTCAGGGTCAAGGCCGGAGGTCACGGGGCCTGGGGGATGTGTTGGTGTGCGTCTCAGGGTCCAGGCTGGAGGTCACGGAGAGGTGTTGGTGTGTGTCGGGGCCTGGGAGATGTGTTGGTGTGCGTCTCAGGGTCAAGGCCGGAGGTCACGGGGCCTGGGGGATGTGTTGGTGTGCGTCTCAGGGTCCAGGCTGGAGGTCACGGAGAGGTGTTGGTGTGTGTCGGGGCCTGGGAGATGTGTTGGTGTGCGTCTCAGGGTGGAGGCCGGAGGTCACGGGGCCTGGGGGAGGTGTTGGTGTGCGTCTCAGGGGCCAGGTTGGAGGTCACGGGGCCTGGGAGAGGTGTTGGTGTGTGTCGGGGCCTGGGGGATGTGTTGGTGTGCGTCTCAGGGTGGAGGCCGGAGGTCACGGGGCCTGGGGGATGTGTTGGTGTGCGTCTCAGGGGCCAGGTTGGAGGTCACGGAGAGGTGTTGGTGTGTGTCTGGGCCTGGGGGATGTGTTGGTGTGCGTCTCAGGGTCCAGGCTGGAGGTCACGGAGAGGTGGTGGTGTGTGTCGGGGCCTGGGAGATGTGTTGGTGTGCGTCTCAGGGTCAAGGCCGGAGGTCACGGGGCCTGGGAGATGTGTTGGTGTGCGTCTCTGGGTCAAGGCCGGAGGTCACGGGGCCTGGGAGAGGTGTTGGTGTGTGTCTGCTGGGCCTGGGGGAGGTGTTGGTGTGTGTCTCAGGGTGGAGGCCGGAGGTCACGGGGCCTGGGGGAGGTGTTTGTGTGCGTCTCAGGGGCCAGGTTGGAGGTCACGGAGAGGTGTTGGTGTGTGTCTGGGCCTGGGGGAGGTGTTGGTGTGCGTCTCAGGGTGCAGGCCGGAGGTCACGGGGCCTGGGAGATGTGTTGGTGTGCGTCTCTGGGTCAAGGCTGGAGGTCACGGAGAGGTGTTGGTGTGTGTCGGGGCCTGGGAGATGTGTTGGTGTGCGTCTCTGGGTCAAGGCTGGAGGTCACGGAGAGGTGTTGGTGTGTGTCGGGGCCTGGGAGATGTGTTGGTGTGCGTCTCAGGGTCAAGGCCGGAGGTCACGGGGCCTGGGGGAGATGTGTTGGTGTGCGTCTCTGGGTCAAGGCCGGAGGTCACGGGGCCTGGGGGAGGTGTTGGTGTGCGTCTCAGGGGCCAGGTTGGAGGTCACGGGGCCTGGGAGAGGTGTTGGTGTGTGTCGGGGCCTGGGGGATGTGTTGGTGTGCGTCTCAGGGTCCAGGCCGGAGGTCACGGGGCCTGGGAGATGTGTTGGTGTGCGTCTCAGGGTCAAGGCCGGAGGTCACGGGGCCTGGGGGAGATGTGTTGGTGTGCGTCTCAGGGTGGAGGCCGGAGGTCACGGAGAGGTGGTGGTGTGTGTCGGGGCCTGGGAGATGTGTTGGTGTGCGTCTCAGGGTCCAGGCCGGAGGTCACGGGGCCTGGGGGAGGTGTTGGGGTGTGTCGGGGCAATTCGAAACATTCACCGGAGTACCAG
>NW_027255270.1:0-27388 GCF_042242105.1 Pempheris klunzingeri | reverse complement strand
CATATTGATGGTCTGCGTGATAAAGTATCCATTGTTTAGCTATGATGAACTCTAATTTGAACTTGATATTGGTTCTTGTACATCAATAAGCGTGTGGAAGACGATTGTCCGATATTTTATGGCGTCAAAACTTGAAGAAGACTTTTCCAAAATTGGCGGTGAAGGAAAAATTGTTCAAATCGATGAAACCGCCATTTGCAAACGAAAGTATAACGTTGGCAGAATATTGAAGAGCCAACAGTATTGGATGGTGGGGGGTATCGATGAGGATGTAAACTGTTTTTTTGATAATTACAAAGGTGAGAACTAAAAAAATACTTGAAGAAATTATCACAAATAATGTTGAAGAGGGGACAACTATTTGGACCGATGGGTGGCGTGGTTATAATAGCCTGGCAGATTTGGGATTTACGCATGGTACTGTCATCCACAAAAGGAGCTTTGTTTCACCCACGAGAATTCATACAAATAAAACTGAAGCAACGTGGGGAGCTTTTAAGCGCAAATACCGAAGCATGACAAATAAAAACCCCGAAACATTGACTGAGTACGTAGCTAATTTTTTATTTCGGAGAAGATATTCAAAAAAGGAAATCAGCGTCTTATGCAAGTATATAATGAATTTTTATTTGTAATTTTATCATTTTCCGATTCTTTCCGAAGTTTTGTTTTTATTGCCGATGATGACACAGGTAGTGTAGGATAGCCCACATGCACTGTTAGTGCACGAGCTTATTTTTGATTTTATAGTCGAGTTATGAATATTACATCTTTAATTTAGTATTTTTCATTAATAAACATTATAAAGAAAGTAAATAAGAAAAGTTATTTGATACTACTGACTTAAGGAGGGAGAAAACGAATGATTCCGAAATTGAATCAAGCTAATCGGTATGAATTACCATACTGATTTATTCAAAATTTCTTATTTAACTCTATAGTGGTAGGTAACTTTTAAACAGTAAAAAAATTACGAGTTGAAAATTCATATAGATGTTATCAAAAGAGTTATATATTACATAAAAAATATGAGAACTAAAAACATTTAATTAGATGAAATACCACTGTCAAAAAACCAACGAATATTTCTTTGATAGTGACAAATCGCCATATTAATACACTACATTGTTTTACAGGTTCATAGAGCAGTATAAAACTAAAAGAAATGCTCTCTGCTGAATCCAAAAGTATTAGTAACATTGTTACTGATAAATGGAAAGTAAATATAGGACAAATTCTTAAATTTTAGAACTCCTGTGATCATTAATACGGCTATAATTTTGTTAAATTACTAACAGAGAAAAATATTTAAAATATATTTAATTGAATTTTATTAGACTAAAGGTATGTTTTTAACGATTAGAAAGATTAAAATGGTCATAAAGAGTTAGAAAAATTAGATGTTTTATTTACATCTAATTCTATGATAGGATGGTAACTATAATTGTTAGTACCTTTATAGCATTATAAATCTAGTTTTCTTGTGAAAATAAACGTACTATTGTTGGAGTATAAAGCAAATTCTAAAGGTAAAATTACAAAAAAAAAATTAAAGTGATGATACAATGCAATAAATAGCTACTTTTTGTAAAAGGAAGGAATTGTTACTTTCTGTTAATTTTTTCACAGATGTTAACTTTAGCGACTCAGAAATTACTCTGGGTTTCTTACCTATGAATGTTACAAGTGCGCACAGCTCTTAAACATGAAATATAAAATGATTTAATAATAATTAATGAAAAAAAGTTTAATTGCAGCAAATAATAAATAAATGGCTAAAGTGTGTGGAAATAATGTTTTAAAAAATTTTATACAAGTTAAACTCTTATAAAAGATTCATGAAAATAATTAGACAGAGAGTCATAATAATCGTTTTAAAAATCAATAATAAAGAATTACAATAGTTGTAAGGTGAAACAGAGTTTTTCTGTCTAAATCAAATGAAATAAAATATATTACTAAGCCTAGATTTTAGTCAAAAGTCATGATAAGTTAA
Organism: Pempheris klunzingeri; assembly: GCF_042242105.1. NCBI lineage: Eukaryota > Metazoa > Chordata > Actinopteri > Acropomatiformes > Pempheridae > Pempheris > Pempheris klunzingeri. The sequence goes on along the minus strand of NW_027255270.1, from coordinate 25,392 downwards.
TACTTTAGCTAAATCTGCTGATCTCAAAGAAACCTATAAATCTCTATAAGACAACATTGAATCCGACTCTGAAAATTAGACAGATGAAATCGCTATTAATACTCGTGAGAAAATCGTATAGGGGACATTATCTACATTTATAAAGTATTTTAATATAAAATAATCAATGATGCAAAAATATTAAACTATTATTGACAAAAAATTTTGAAATCTAATTTTATACAACTACAGCTAATATTTTTTAAAGCTATATATTTATATATTGTCGTGTGCTCATTTATTTAAATATGGTGATTATAATTACTACTTGATCTATTAAATTTCAAACTTTTTTACACACTATCCATGAGTGACTGCATTATTTGTTCCTCTTCAAAAGATAATAAGATTAAAATTAAAATTAGAATATTTTATCTTATCGTTATCTTGTGCATTAGACTATATAATAAATTGTTGATTATTACTCTAAAATGGAAATTAAATAAATAGAATTAACCGGATTTTGTAAATTTAAATTCGGTTCGGATGACGATCAAGTTCGGAGTTTGTAATAATTAATTAAATTAGGACATTTGGTGCTTCATAAATATCAATATTTAAATAGAAAAATTCACGTATCACTAATGTTTTTGAATTAATCTCTCCTAATTGAACTCCATCATGTAGCATTTCTCCAAGGTTTCTAAATTCTGAAAAAACTTTTATAATTCATATGCTGTAATAAAAGATGTATAACTGACCATTTTTACAATATGGCTGTTTAATCCTTGATTTACTTTAAAGAGAAGACTTTTTTATTTTGTATTATAAAAAAAAGAAAGAAAGAGTATCTGGGTAGATATATTTTACAGGAAAATATATCGTAGAATTCAACATTCGCATAGTAAAATCTTCCGTAGTCCAAAGCGACGATTAAAATTTTCATCCAGTAATTTTTTCAATTTTTTTAAAATTCATGGAAGAAAAATTGCGTACTAACAGAACCCAAAATAGCCTCAAATTAAAAATAATTTATCAGCTGTTTATTTCTTATATCATATAGTAACGTTGTTACCTCTACTATTCGAAATATATGCATTTAGAGTGGGTTCTTATAATGCCCTACAATGAGTTCTTAGCATTAGATGGAAAAAATGAGGTTTTTATACCTAATTCAAAAAAAAAGTTTTGTATAGCACTCGGCATACCTTTTTCTCTTAACCTCACGTTACTAAGAGTGTCAGCTAATTAGGGTGGTTCTTATAACATTGAATGATATATTCATGGATGTTAACCAACTCTAAACTGTCATCTTATTTATATTCAACAATAACTTTTTTATAACTGCAGAAAGAATTGTGACGTAGTCATTATCGATAAATACATTACTTTTCCTTTAACCATTTAAAATGACACTGTGCGAATAGCCTCTCGGTATATTTGCGTAGGAATTTGTTTCCAAGTATTTTTGAACAATGTACTTAGAAAGCTGAATTAGGAACGATTAGATCTTTTGAAACGACTCTATAATATTTGGTCAACTTAATGATTCTTTGCGTAACTCATTATTTTAGCTCTAATAAATATCTTGTGTGTAAAAAAATCAAAATTTGATTGACACAAATCAGAGTAATGATGGAAAATCCGGCTTTCTAACAAACAGATTGTTAGGAAAAACGTCTTTATATAAATAAACAACTAATTATTTTTTTATCTGATTCAATTTACATTAAACACACTAAAGAAAAATACATAGCTTCATAGATATATTTTAGACATTTACACTAACGAATATTACTGAAGGTTTGGCACTGAATTTTTATTGTATTGTATACTGCGTTTCTCTCATTGTAAATTCTAATATTAATATAAAATTTACTGATTATTGAAATTATTTGAAGAAAATCTTCAATAATTGTTGAAAAAATAGATAGAAAAAAATAGAATAGATCCAAGTCATATGTAAAATAATATTTTATGGTTTTTGGTATCATTTTTAAATTTTAAAGCTGCATTTCTTAAACTAATTTCTATATCAAAAATTAAAATTATCTACAAACAAATTATTGATTACAATTATAATTGTTTTATGGTACATTTTATTAGTTATTGTCAAGAATATTTGTGACGTATAATTTTTGTATTATTTTGATTCCACAATCTATATATATTTTTCTGACGCTCGTATTGACATTGTACTGATCTACAAGAAAGACCTAAGAACTTGAAATCAACGTATTCAAAAATTGAAATTAAGATATTCTAATAAAGTTCATTTTAATGATATTATAATCACCGAATAATTATTAAAAGAAATTTATATGCGAACTAAATAGTCTAATTTGCATTATTTATGAAAATCTAGTTAATTTCATTTTCTTTTATTACTACTATAATAATAAAATACTTGGCTGCTTTTGTGCTTAAAAAGAGGACATTTTTGTGAATATATTTTATACTTGATATTTTTTTTTATATTATGTATTGAGAATTTTTTTTTCAATAATTTTCAGAAACTAAATAAATGTTTTTTTTAGTTTTATAAATAATTTCTACAAATTTGAAAACAAAAATATTATGCTGAGAGATGGTCAACTGTTATACGCAGGCGCTTTTAACATATTTTGTTAAAAATTATAGCTCTGCGCAATGCTACTTAACTTTTATAATTTTCAATTTTTTTATTAATAGTAATATTAGATTAATTTAATCTATTTGTAACAAAAAAGTGAAATGAATCCGAGTGTTGATGTGTATGATATTAAATAAATATTAATTTCTAAAAATCAATAATAACTGTAAAGATATGAAATTATTTATTTGTACAATAGAAGGCCAAAAAGATATTTTGATGGTTAGACTTACATTGCTGCTGAGAATATTTATGCATTTGTCCTTAGGATAAATATACTTTACAACAATGCAACTCTGCTACGCTACGATTCCCACCAAATTCATTAAGATAATTATCTTTAAAAAAATATTTTTTTAAAGAATATAAAAAATTAGTTTTTTCTATCTCAATAAACTATGCCTGAAATTAGGGTCATTTTAAAGAAAAATCTAATAAGCATTATTCTAATGTTGAAATTTTATGATTTTCGTATCCTCAAAAATTTTAAATTAAATAAATAATTTAACAAAAATAACTAAGTTATATTTTAATTAATATACTAAATAAAAGTAATATTTTTTAGGCTTCCTGAAAAATGCGTGTTCGAATTCTATCAAGTATATTATGGTAGGAGTATTGCTTTTGTAAAAGTCAACATTTGGGGCTTTGAGAATTTAGCAATTTTCAATTATAAATTTCAGAAAAAATATATAGAAAATATCAAAACGATAATATCTACCTAGTCACTATTTATAAAGAACCTCAAAATATTTCTTCACTAAAAATTATAGTTACGCCACAAAAAAATCCATAAATAGCAATAATAATGATGATTAAAGAGTATATTTTAAAATTATATTTTATATGAATCATTTCTAATTAAATTGCAAAAATTATATTCTTCGGAAATTGCTAGGAGTGTATTTCATGACAGAATATTATCATTATACAAAATATATAAATACGTAGTCTAAAAATATTTTTTATAAATTTAAATAATTTATAAAAAATTATAAATAAAAATTGGAAATTTTTATTAAATAAAATAACCCCTTTGTTATACAAAAAAATACAAGCAATTATTCAATAGAGAATATAATATTTATTTGTTTGATAAAATATTAAAAATATTATATTTAAAAAAGGATTATGAATATTTACAGTTGCAAGGATATTGATTTGTTGGACAAACCACTACTAGACATATCTAATTCACAAGGGGTATATAAAGGAAGTATAGATTTTGTCAATATACAAATACATTATTATTGTTTCTAATGCTTTTTAAAAAAGAAAAATACTTGAAATTATACTTTTTCTAATAAATATTTATTAATTGAATATCAATAATAATTGAAGACTATAAATTCACAAAGCAACTACACAAGAAGAGATTTTTATCCGATGGCGGGAAATAAGAAAAAAATAATTATTACTTAAAAATACATAAATATTTTTTTATTTTACCTATATAAAATTTCAAATATTTCAAATAATTAAAATAATTAAAATATTAACTATTGGATATTTCTCATGGGGGTACTAAGAGATCTTATTTCACGTATTAATGAATAAATTATTATGATATTCATGTAGATTCTATATTAGTAACAGCAGTTTTATATTTTAGATATAACTATAAATACTACCATACTAAATAGAATTATATAATTTAAATAATATGATAAATAATAGTATCATAAAAAGAGGATTTTAATGGAAAATTTAAAATAGAAATATTCTGAATATCTATAATAATATTTAATCCAATGATAATTGAAAAATGAACTTTTCAATTCAACATAGAATGGATGCGGCATAACTTCAAAAGATATGATTAAGATAATTAACTAAAATTGCAGGAAATATATCGTGTACCAGCGGAAGTAGTTTGACTTTCGGCAAGACCAGCTATGCTACAAGAAAACACAAGATTATCATTATAACCTATAGAATATGTTATAAAAGAGACAGGTTATTTTTATACAATCATTAATACGAAAAAGATAAAAATAACAAATGACTAAGGGTGGTGTAATAGTAAAAATATTTGGCACATATACCCAAATGAAGATCGGTATCCTACTAGTAATGTTATATCATTTTTCTATACAATATATTATATCGGATATTGATACATTAAAAAGTAAAAGTAAATAATAAATAATAAATAAATAAATATAAATATTTGTTTTTATTTATATTATATAGATAAACGCTATGTTCAAATGAATACTCCCAATTCTAACTACTTGAAAATATTTCATCAAGATAATGCAATGATATCATGGTCATATAATTTTCCAACAAAATATATTATCAAGTATGATGTGTATTTAGAGAAAAATCCCGAAAATAAACGATTGTTAGGAAAAAAACTTATAAATGATTATTCTTTTATGGATATGTCGCATACAATTGATGATATTAAACTAGTTGATATGACTAAAAATGATATAATTATTTCTAATATAACATCAAAATTACATAACAATTCCTTAATTATGCATCTTTTTATGGTAGATGATAATGCCAATATAATTCAAAGAAATGAAACATTTATCAAATTTATTGTCTATCGTATATAGTTAAATATATCACAATGGTTAGCTTTGTAGTTTTTTGAGGGGTGTATATATAAATAGCAACTCTAAATTATGGTTGTAGTTGACTGTGAGTATATTAACTTGATATATCTTAAATTCTTATAGAATATGCCTAAAATCATTATGTCTTATTAGTGATATGTTTACTTTAATGATTAATAAGATCTTTAATAAACCAAATCTATATTTTACAATATAGATTGATTATTTAGTTAAATTACGTATAATTATATTTTATTTGAATCTAAGACATATTTAATTTTAATAATATATCTAATTTTACCTAAATAGTAGGGACATATTGATTATTTAGTAAAATTTGTTAATATAAGTAATTTACAAGCAGGCATAAAATATTCCACAAAGGTGTAAGACCCCAGTATGTGACAAATCCTGCCTTTTTAAGTGCATTATTTCTTTTAATATTTAAGTAATTATATTATTCGTATAAACTTGATAGTTGATTATATGTGAGATTATCTATTAAGCGACATTAGTTGTGACTTAAAATATAAAGGATTTTGTTCATTCTTAAGCATAACATAGATACTTTAATGAATAGTATGATTTATACAATTATTTAAAATGTTTAGGTTATATTTAAATTTTTTTAAATAGTACATTCGTCTAATTATATTTGAATTTCTTAAAGATATAATGAATTTTTAGATATTCTGTCTTAAAAAATAGAATATTAATAATTTATTTTAGGCTATATTACATATATCCTAGAATTATAAATCATATGCAAGTTATACTAAATATTTGATGTATTCAATTTTAAAGTTAAATATTTCATTGTAAATATTCTAATGATTAGCTTTTCTAAGAATTATACTATCAAATTAATAAGAGACTTTGTTTAATATCGAATACTCGTTGTTCTTTTTATTCATGGTCAATCTATAATTTTAGTTGTAATAGGGCATAATTTCTATTATTGTATCGATTTTAAGTACAAAAATTATATATTCCATTCTAAAATGGCATAGTAAAAGTATCATTTGACAAATCTATTGACCATTCTTACATATTTTGAGTGGAGACGCGTCCTAATGATAAAATCATCGATATATTATCATTTTTTTGAATAATAGATATTATAAGATATAAATTAATCAATCAAACTATATACGTTGAATCAATCTATTTTTACATCATTTCTTTAGTCACTATGATAATTATGTTAGAAATAATATTCTAACATAAATATGGATTATTAAACTTGAGTTTAACGATATTAATTAGAATCAAAAATTATTTTTTTGGTAATTACTAAATTAAACTACTTGTATAATTACAATGTACTATAATATCTTATTAGTAGGCCATTAAGGGCATTTATGAACGTCTAGCTACCCAACTATTTTTATGTATTAGACTTGTTAAAATATCTATTTTTTTATAGGAAAACCTGAATTAAAATGCACTTTTGACTACAACAAAACTACAAATTTAACTTATACCATAATATGTGAATGTATTTCCCAACCATCCCATAATATTGTTTATCATATTGAACCCCAACCAACATGGCATAATAGTGTTAATAGCTCCTCATATTATGATGGTTGTTTCAGATCTAAAACAAAAATTACCATAGATACTAGCGATAATAATACATCCTCTATGTATCAAATAATTATTCGGGCTAATAATGAAATAAACGAAGAAATACACTCAATGGAGCAAATCTTACACTGTAAGCTTATTTTCTAAAATGTACTTTTACTAATTATATTTAGTAAAAGTACTAGACAAGAATAATGGCATAACATTAAAATGTAAATCTTTATCTAGTGCATGAATATTGTATTAATACTTGTATTAGCGCTAATTTTGTCCCCGTTTACCGTCGTCCTATCTTGTTTTATGATGTCTCTTGTTTTTGTTTCAATAATAGCTGCTATGTATTTTTGATTTACCTGAATCATATTATTAATAAAAGTTTTTTAGTATATTGAGTAAACGAAGTAAAAGAAAACCTTCTACTATTATCAAGGAAGATAAATTTTCCGATATAAATAGTGTATCAGTGAAGAGTTTCAAACATAATGATTAAAGTTCTACGATTATTGTCAACTACATTAAACTTTCATTATTTTAAAAATAATTGTGGTTTTTGAGTTATCATTCGCTAATTTTTTAAAATCATATTTTACGATAATTATTAGACATTGAGATTTTAAAAAATCGGAAACACGATTTAGTGATATGGACTAATTCTCGTAAATGTTCGGCTGTGAGTTTAAGACTCGTTGTCGACTATCTAACACGGTGTTTCTATTCTCATAGTCTCGAATTCAAAAGTACACTATGTTAATAGCATAATTACATAAAAGACATAGGTCATACTGGTAGGGTGAGTGCTGATGTACTAGGAGTATAAATTGTTGGCTCCGCTGAGGTAATTTTCATGGCACCAGTGCCCGAGAAATATGACTAAAGATGATTGATGCAAAAAAAAATGAGAATTTTTAGTTGTGTATAACAAGAGTTTTGTTCGGCAGAATAATAAATCTGAGAATATGATGATTAACTCCATTGAGTTGCCTACAGTGTTCGTTGAAGCAAGTCTTACAAACTTTAACTTTACAGAATGGTAAGGTAAGCTAAGCTAAGCTAAGCTAAGCTAAGATGTACCAGAGTAAATATATAACTAACTAAAGAAAAGAAAAATGAAGTTAAAAAAATTAATATTTGGTACATTTTATTAACCTGTAGAATAGTTAGATAAAATGACATACTATGTTAAGCTAGATAGTAATCAAATATTAGTTATTACAAACTTCTATAAAAATTTCTTATAGTGTTGTTTGAAAAAATTTTATGAACAGATTTAATTATAAATATTGTGGAAACCAGTCGATTTCACATAAAATATAGAATATGAAAACTACAAAAATCAGTTAAAAACAAAAATTTTTAGTCAGAAGTCAATTTTCGGTTCCACAAAATATACAATTTAAAGAGCTAATGTCGTGAAAAAATGTTACATTTCTATTAAATGTGTACTTTTTAAGTTTCTTTTGACACAAAACTTTCAATATACCGACATCTAGTAAATTAAACATTTATTATTGAAGGAATAGTGGATAGAAGCTAGAGATAGTTTATTAAAATGACTATTCTAATAACATGATATTAGAATCCACTTTTTGAGTATAAGAAAATCTGATTCATTATTTTTAATAATGATATAATAATCATGCTCTTATCTTGTCACAGCTATGTGTGTGAGGCAACTATCAGTAAAGAGCCAAGAATCTGCATACATGCTATTCTTATCTAATAAATCATATTTTGCTCCCAATACAACTTGAACAAATTTTTTTCAATTTCTATTTTTCATATTTTCCATATTTTTCATGGTGGTATTAATTCATCGAAATATACAGTTAGTGTTGATTTCTTCTTCGAAAATCCCTAAAGTCGGCAAAAATTTAGGTCCCTCGCGAATCAGTCACGTTAGCGTTTAATTTTATATGTGATTTTAGTATTCCGAGCTACATTCTACCAAATTTCTAGGATAGTTGTTCAATATACCATGGAAATGTACTATTTGTTTTTAAATGGATCAGTTTCTTAGAGTTAAATGAATTAGAGCTGATTTGGTATATTATTGGAGGAATTTCATGGTTCTTTCAGTAGTTTGCTCTATATATGATATTTAGAAGATTTCAATATATATGTTTATTTATTTCTAATTAAGTTACAACTTGAGATATTTTTTATAAAATTTTAATGTTTTTTTATAAAATTTGAATATTTTATCATAAAAGATTTTTTTAGTTTAGTAAATTTTTTTTAGTTACGAGGTTAAACTCCTGGCGCAGCTTATTGGGCTGTGAAGTTCAAGTTGGTCAGACTTGCTTCATTAAACGCTGTAGGCACCGCAGCGGAGTTTTCCCCATCATATCCCAACCACACGACATCACACCAGCTCCGACTTATTATTCTTCATTATTCTACATTATTCTTCATTATTCTGCATTATTCTTCATTATTCTGCATTATTCTACGGTAGTGTGGGCGTTTAACAAACTAAAAATAAGCATCCTTGCTTTTGAGATAATAAGACCCCTATTCATCATCAGACGTTGGCTCTATGGGAATCACCTCAACAGAAACAGGAATTTACTATCAGCGCATCAGCACTCGATTTCACCCTCCCACTACCAGCATGTACAATAATTCTTTATAGAAACATGCAATTACCATAGTGTTCCTACTAACTTCGGATTAAGGGATACGATAGACCGGAGAAAGTGGGCGGCACCGGGATTCGAACTCATGACCTTGGGGTGATGAGTTCTAAGCCATCTGTCCGTTTTTAGTGAATTTTTTTGTTGTCAACTTAAAATTTATAGAAAATTATGCATTTATGGTGTGTTCATTATTTCTCCCAAATCATGCAAAAGATGTAACAGAAAAATCGTATGTTATTTACAGTATCATGCGATATTTTATTTCGTCATTAATGAGACATAAAAAGTTGCTGTAAATCTTAAATTCTTACAGAAATAGTGTGATTAGTTGATTTATATAAAAAACTTATATCCACGTTTTTTTCACTTTTGAACAATGAAGTTATAACCTTATTTGATTTTGTACACAAATATTGATTTTTAGGTTAGACCGATTGTAAGGTCAAGTATTTTTTTCCATCATGTTTTTTAATGCTTTCCCGCAGTATTTCTTTTCAAGATATAAATCTATTTTTATTTGACGAAAGATTAGACTTTATTGTCGAAATTTAATACATACCATCCTCGTATAACTTCACATTTTAGTGATTTCTGTATGAGTCAGCTGAATACAAAAAACAACGACACTTTTCCATTTATAATTATTAAAATGGTAATAATCTATAACTTGTCTTCCAGAAGCGTAAGTATAATCGACTTTCATAGACGTTCAAAAATAAACCACTCTTAACTATTATAAATGATATACGTGTTGTGCTAAAAAAGTACTGAAAATTATGCATATATATACCAAAGTATGAAAAAGCTAATATAAAAAGAGTTCAATTAACTTTGAAATAATCATCACAGCAAACGATGCACTTCTTCCAACGACTTTTCCATTTTTTTAATTTAATTTATTTTCTCTAGCGAAATTAACTACTCAGTCAAATTATGTTTAATGTCAAAAGTCGACTTAAATATTTTTCTATTTAAATGACTTTATTTCTGAAAAAAATAAAAAAATCACAAGGTGCCAGATTAGGGGAATATGAAAATATTTGGACTTTTAAATTTACCAAAAATTGCATCATTTAATTGCATCATTTTGTAGTGTGTAATGGAGCATTATCGTGATGAAGCACCCAATTATTAGATTACCACATGTCTAGTCTAGTCTAGGTTATCGTAAGACGAATGCGTTACAAAAATTATGCAGAACTTTTACGTAATATTCACTCCTAACAGTTACACCTTAAGGTGCATATTAATGATTATTATTCTCTAACGAGTAAAAAACACTATTTTACTTCGAAAATGACGCGCTTTCAAGTCTTGCCGATGAATGTGATTTTCATATCGAGGATTGTACCATTGTTTCTGGATCATATTCATAAACCAATGTGTCATCTTGAGTAACAATAATATTTGTAAATTTATCGTCATTTTATTGTAAAATACAACGTTCTTTTGATATTTCAAGATGCATTTCTCTTTGCTCCAAAAAAAAATGCACATGTGAAAAATTTTGCGGCAACCATTGTCTTTTCCAAATCGTTGTATAAAATAGTTTATATAGAAATAACAATTTCTCTGATTGTTATTCTACTAGCTGAATTTATCATATCTCAAAACAATCATCATTAGTTTTGAATTCTGCCAAGTCGACTTTCTCTTTTAATGGAATTTCTACAAGTGTTAAATCTCTAGGCCGACTAACGTTGTAATTTTTAAATGCTTTGTGAATTATTATGAATGTTTACAGGCTTGTTTTACCGATATATATATATATAAAATTTAATCCAATTCTTCTGCTCGGGCAATACTTTTATAATGTCGCTCGATATCGGACCATGTCGTGTAAAATAAAAACTGGTTTAATTCGGCGTTATCTGATTTTAAAAAATCTCATAGCACATTAGATGATTCCTTTAATACAGATATTTGAAATTTTTAAGAAAATAAGTTAATGTCTAATACACTTTTTAAAAATTCTAAATACTTTCAGTTTGCCACGTAGTGTAATCATTTGATTTATCTAAAAAAATTATATACACATTTGTTGTTACATTTTGAATATCAAGGTTATACCCATGTTTGATATTATATAAAGTTATTGGTTTTTAAATGAGAGCGATTTAAATGCCGAGTATTTTTTAAATCAAGTTTTCTAGTGCTTTTCCACAGTAAGAAAGGAGAAAATTCGCCCGAGATTGCGCACGCGGAGAGACAAATTTATGACTAATAACACTACAAATATAAGATTTGTTACTGAATTACTCAAATATTCAAGAGTATAATTGGCGATTAGTTGAAGATAGTTCAATTCATAATAAGAATGATATTTTAAGCATATGTTTTTCATGAGGCCCAACTTTTGCAGGTAAGTAGAATGTACATTTCTGGACAAATTTGAAAGTGTATATTCAATATCGTTTTCTACTGTACTTTGAGTTTATCTATAAAAGGTGATAACTCTGGATGGCTTTGATCAAAACGTCCATAAAAGTGCCTATTGAAAACTTCCGCAGAGTTTGATGTTAATAGAATATTATTTATAACTCTGAAGTAAGCGTTCCAACTTTTTTGGGATATTTTGATCCAGTAAGAAAATTTTTTTCAAAGTATTGAAAAAATGGATAAAGGTTACATTCCGAAAATATTAAACAGTGACTTCTTTAATATTTTCTTGTATTCCGTTTCAACAAAATCTATAGGCACAAACGCAAGGGAAAAAACACACTTCATGAACAACCTAAATTGTGCATTTTTCAAGTATTCCGTACTATGTCCAAATTTTTGAAGTTTCCTCCAAATAATTGGGCCAAAATGGAACAAACAGAAATATATTTCTGATTTTGTTGCTTTTTTAAAAGCAACATATGTAGCGATCTCAAAATCCAGAATTATGTAATTTGGAAATTTTGAGTGACATTTATCTATTATAAATTGAAAGATTTCAAGTAATCTTCCTCTTTATTTCTCTTAGTGAGTAGCATTTTATAATCCTTCCACATTTATGAAAATTATCAATAGATTAGCGCGCAATTTGCGCAAATTATCATAGGCTTGTACGCACCTCCGACTAATTGCCATTAGGCGTGCGCGCATCTCGGACAAATTTTTGCCTGGGCGAAAATTCGCAATGTTCCTCTAGACAACCGATTCCGCCCAAATCATGCAAAGAAACTGTATTTCATAAAGGTCATAGTGTAAAGCCGTAGGTGACTTCAAAAACGTTTGGATTTAAGAATTGATTTACAATACTTTTAGAGGATAGATTTTTCACAACTTTTATTTCTAATGCCTACAAATTATAATATTTTTGATACCAAGATATTTTGAAAGTGTTATACGATGTATTTATGGTATATATTGATGTTCTTGCATGTATGGGACTCTTCAAATCATAATTAGAATCCATAGAAATATGTCTGAAAATAAGGAAAGGGATATATTCAATAAGTTGAAGCGTTTACTTAGATTTTTCCAAATCACTAGATCCTTGCAATTTTATGATTTTGAACAAAGGAATATCATGCATGAGATGGATAAATTTTGTTCATTGGAAAAGTGTTTGATGAATGCTAAGACAGTTGATTAAAATTTATGGTTTCGAATTCTGTCCTCAAAGTTGATGAAAACCCAGTTAATTTTCGAGGTAAATGTCCCTTTAAGTAATATATTTTTTTTTAAGTTGCGGTATATGGTATCAGATTTATCTGATTACAAATTTAATGAATAAGTATACCTATAATGTATCAATATATTTTGGTAACATTAGTGAGAAACGATCTAAAAGTTTGGTGTAACGGTAGTATTGGATTTTATTTCATATTTTTAAGGAGAGCAGAAGAACATAATATGCGTAAACTTTTTATTTCGGGATCACTTGCTGACCAAATTTTTAATTATAGTTAAAATGATAGGAACTATTCGTAAGAACAAGGCAAATGTTCTTTAAGTTCTTAAGCCAAGTCGATAACATGATGTTTTTAGTTCATGTTTTCTATTTAATAATAAAATGATATAAAAAAAACTTGAAGTCATATTATCCAATATGAGTACTAAATACAGCATTGACACAGTTGATCGAATAGATTCCAACTACCAGTATTCAAAAGGACCTGAGTGACGACAAATGGCAATTTTTTATATGATTGACGTTAGTCAAAATAACGGATTATATTTATTTAAAAAATTATTTAATAAATAGATATTAAAGTCAGAATATTCGAAAGAACTAGTAGATTGGCTAGTGAGTAAGATTTTAATGAAAAGTCACTCGAATACAACCATATTAGAATTTACTAGTGATTTATTGCTCCACCTCAAAAGATTTTTTTATCATGCTTTAACCGCACGATTTCAAACACTAGCTCTTACTCATTATTATACGGCAATGTGGAAATATAACCCACTAAACATCCTCGTTTTTGGGCGACCATATCGCAACCCTATCCATCTATTGGACGTTGGATCTATGAAAACCAACTCAACAGAGGAAAAAATTCACTATCGTATCCTAGTTCATCAGCACATGATTTTCACTCTCCCATCAGGCCTTATAGTACTACTAGCATGGGACTAAAACTTTTTTTATAGAATCATGCAATTACCATAGTGTTCCTACTAACTTCGGATGAAGGGATACGATACAACAAAAACAGTAGGCGGCACTGGGACTTGAACTCGTGACTTCGGGCTCAGCGAACTTAGTCTATACCATTAGACAATTTATCCGATATTCAAACCTCGAAAGAGACGTTGCTTATGATCCAACTATTGTGGTAGAAAAACCAAAAAACTGTGTGCATTATGCCTTAAATATTGATGTTATAAGCATTCCAAATCGCTATGTTACGAATCTGTTAAAGATGCTTTAAATAGATAAAAAATAATATATTTATATGTAACATTAAATAACTAGGATTTTTTGATTGTAATCCTTAAATTGGGGCCACATACTTTAAACAATTAGACACGAGTTCTAGTCGCTCACCCTCGTTGTCGATCTATTTTTTTATAATTAATGAAGAATAAGAAATTTTACCTGGATGCTTGACGATGTTGATAAATTTATAAATTTTTTTAGTGATAAAAATATAATTCCACCATTTGTTGTTATAACCTGTTCGATAAAAAAACACATGTTAATGTTGTATCCGTAGCTTTCCAGAAAAAGGCAAATAATTGAATTAAGTAATACAATAATGAAAAGTAAGGGATAAATACAAAATAAGTAATAAGGTTTATATAGGGCAAAAGGAGGTGAATGTGAATTCGGCCGGGAGCTTCATTTTGCAATAGGCGTCGCCGCAATTATGGAAACCAGCTTTTGATATCTGTAGAGGTAGGGCAGTACTGTATCTTGATAGTTCCCCATACCAAGTTCTTAGTTCCCTTGTATTCCTTATGTTGATGGCGGCAACTTACTTCCTTTCAGATTGGTATTGACAGTAAATCGTTTATAAATTTACCTCCTTCAGCCGCCCGACTTTCCAAGTCGTATCAAATCGTATACACAACAGTTAAGGCAATGTGTTAATTAAAATACGCGAATATTTGCTTATACGTCGAAGGAGACGTAAAAGTGAAAAAGCCTTTTTCATAGCGCATTTCATATGTACAAAACGTCAGAAGGTCGAGTACAATGTAAGCTTGATATATTGGAATTTATTTTTCTCTGAGAAAAGAAGACAAAATTTGAAAATATTATAAAGGAACTTGATAGTCCCATGTTGACGAGTATAAATTGATCGAGCTACTTAAGAGAAGCCAATTCAACTCATTTAACAAGAAATCGAAAATATATAGAGTAGATCAAAAAATGGAGAGAGACAAAACGCTACTACGAGGAAATCAAACAAAGAATGAAGGCAGGCAGGCAGGTACCATCTCAGGCATATTGTTTCTTTTGGATCGTTTGACCAACAAACAAGGGTCAGAAATTATAAAGATCGGGTTGATGGACCTTATGTGTTTCGAATGGTACTGAAATTTTGAAACCAAGATAAAGACGTACGAATGTTTTGTGTCGGTAGAAAAACACCTAAACGATAATTTTAATAATCAAAGAAAACGTTAAAAGAAGGTTCATTTGTGTGGTCTGAAGTGAAGGCTGGTGAGGGTACAACCATCCCTATTAACTTAGTACCGATCGCCAATTAATAATTCATCTAGAGAATTTTTCTTGCTCGTTGCAATACACAGTTAACAGAATGGTTATGGGGACATTTCAAAACCTTTATAATGAAAGCTCGTCGAGTTATATCTAAAAACTATTACAAGGCAAGCTTGAAGAGTATTATCCTCATTATATATAAAAAAAATGACATTTTCACAAAACTTTTAGAAATTATCTAAACAATATATTTATATTAGAAATAGTACTAATTAGTTTACAATAAGAGTAATAAATTTTACACATATTAATTAAATTCTATCAAGATTTCGCGAAAGAATTGTTAGAAACTGATTTGAAAACTTTTTAAACACAATCACCAAAATCGACTAATTTGACCCAAGTCCAATTTTTTAGAAAAATTAATAAATATGAACAATCTAAAAATGAGAATACGTCAAATAATTGTGTATAATGAGGGCCCTAAGTTACGGAACACCATTTTTATCTTGTACAAATTTTTTTAAATACAAACGAAAATTAATGATGTTATAAAGCATACACATTGCAAGTCGTTTAAGAATTGGAGTATTAGTTGATTATTTAGATAAATTTGTAATATAATTGTTAGAATAAGTAACAGCCATGTCAAACATAATATATCGATACTATGAAATAAATTTTAGCAGCATGAGGAATTAAATTAACGGAACACAGAGGGTTATTGCACAATATTCTAACATTTTGCACATTTCGGCGCTGGTCGGATTTACTCGTAATATAAATATTCTAAAATTCTGGTTGATTATCTTTTTTCTCTTTATTATGCTGCTTTCATAATTTCTAATTGGATGTAAGGAAAAAACATTGGGTCTATTAGAACAAAAAACACTAGGTGTACAGTGGATTTTAAAACGATCTGAAGCATAAAAAATATATTTGATCAATATTTTTTTACGTTAAAACAGTAATTTGGCAAATAATTTTACGACAGCAAAACTTCTTGACTATAAGCCCTAACCAATTAATTCACAGCAAATTTGACTACTTGAGACAAAAATATAAGGAACTTATTTATTTTGATATTATTGATAAAGTTCAGCAAAAGTGTATAAAGGTATATCTTATGATCAATTAACTTTCAAAAAATTTGCGAATTTTTTTCTGTTTTAAATTAATTCGTATATATTTGGTAAAAAACAGCCGATTATATTAATTTTTATATTGCAAGGAGAAAATTACTGGAAAGCATAATAGTCATTTCATATTCGTCACAGGAAAAGTTTTACTCATTAACATGAAGCTGCATTATCGTGGTATACTACTTTATCACTTCCTGCTATATTATTCTTGGCAGTTTTAGTGTATAATGTTACAACACTACATATTATATTAGTTTTGTATTTTCCACAACTTCTGTTATATTTATTATATTATAACTTATGTAACTATATGGATAGCTTACTTTAATACTTTAATGCATCAATAAAACGATTTTACCCTTCAGATATTTAATACTGACGGTGCCTTGGTGTTATCTTTTGTATTTGAGTATTTAAGCATTTAAGCATTTAAGTAGTGGACATCTTTTGATTCAACTAAGATTTACCAACCCTTCAAAAGTAACAAAGGTAGAATTTCCGTAAGAGTAGTAACCAGACTGGAGTTAGCAGTGAATAAATTTTAAACCCTCTTTATCAGAATCAAATTAAAAAGAAAATTACATTTATAAATTGCAGCATATTTTATAATTGTCTCATTCGGTAGTAAATATACATTAAAATAGCCAACAGGATGATGGATGTGGCTAGATAAGTAAAGTTATATTTTAATCTTAATTTTGAAGAAACTTTGCGAAGAATTGTTACACAGAAGCATCTCAAAAATTGTTTTCACCGAAATTTGTATGAAATGTAGAAAAGACTATTGATAATATTTGGAGCAAAGATACTCTAGTAGCAAATCAAGAAAAGTGTTTTCAAAATAACTACAATCCTTTGAATATAGGCGCTTTTCTAACTGACTTCAGCACAGATACCCTGGAGAACAAAATTTTTAGATTTACGAAGTCAAATTCAGGCATTAAGTGCATGTTTTGTCTCAGAAAGAATAATTTGTCGCACGAAAAAGATATAAGTTTTAGTCGATAAGTAGCTTCCTATGGGTTAGTTGTTATTGATGAAATCAGTGTTGATACTAATAAATGCGTATTCTAAATTACGAATTTGATTAATTTATATGCCAATGAATATCAGGAACATATCTCAACTATAATTAACCATGCCTATATGATGAGTCTCAGAGAAGGTAATATGATTGTTCCTGTAGTGGAATAAAATAATTATGTAATCGTTGTAGCGTATTTTACATGTTTTTTGCCTAGAGCTAATGAAGCGAAACGTAAATTAGTAAACATTTCGCATTTTTTTAGTTATTTTTTTAATTCAGTTTGAGAACCCACCTGCTAAATATTTCTGATTTACAATATCTATTCAATTAACTTATTCATAACTTTAGTATTTATTAAGTAAGCGACAAATATAGCAACAGTTCTTATTAAATCACACTTTTCATATAATTTGTTCCTATATAGAAATGAAAAAATTTAGAACGATGCATGCTAGGGAGTATTTCTAAATATAAAATAAACGACCGACTGTATATCATGCTATTTTTTGATTAACACAACCATTGTTTTAAAACTAAGAGACCTTACGCTTACTAATAAATAATTTAGTCATTTGACAAAGCCAAAATACAAAAACTATAGTAAGTAATTTAATTAAAAATATTCTAAGTGAGGCAATAAATTATATCACTAAATTGATCTTTTCAATCCGAGGCGCTGACCTAATCATAAATATAAATACAAACAAAAGCCACTCGAAGATATATTGAAAATATATCTTCGAAATTAACTGATTTTTTATTGTAGACTTAATCCACCATCTAAACAATTAGCTGCGGTATAAAACTACATACATTTAGTAATTTCGCGAATCTCATGATATAGCATTTCAACACTGGAAAAAAATAGGTGAAACTTGTTTTTGAGTAACAATGCAAGCTCATTTTTAGCCAATAAAAAATTTCCAACTATTTATAATACCACGAATCAGCATAGAATTATAAATTGTAAAAATTTCATGCATCTCCAATAAAATAAGGAGTATGCTGGACAACAAAGAAAATTGCATATAATGCTACTATGCAATTTTTTTACGAAATAAATGAACTACGTCGATAAAAACACTACAGTATAAAAAAGAATAGCTGAATGAGTAATATATTGACACATTAACGGTTATAAGATTAGAAACATGTGTGGTGGATTGCCTAACACCGAATAGTGAGCAGCAAACAATGAAGTATTGCAGAATAATTGGCAAAAGTGTTGTCTATTAGTGTCACATAAATGTTGGCATGGATCTGACTTGATTGGCTGTAATTCCACAGCGAAATATGTCAAGTCAAGGAGTCGCTCTAAAGAAGAGTTTTGGGGGTTTTCTAATAAAATGTTCATATATGAGACTGTGGTGTTATTCTATTGTTGTTTTCTTCCTTTTTTTAAATTCAACAATAAAATGCATTCGAAATATTTTCAATTTTAAAAGATATCAATCACAAAATAAAGATAGCAATAAAGTAGAAAGTAACAAAAGGACCGAGAACTTTCACAATCTTGCTATTCACATTATTTAAGAAGGTAAAAGCTAGAGGACGACAAATTATATCCCTAGCATAATAATAAAATTAATAATAATAATAATAACAATAACAAGTGGAAGAGCACTAAAGTTATATAATTTAGCTGAAATTAAAACCTTATGCTTGATGCTTGTTATGTACACTCTTGTATTAATATGAAATAAAATTTAGACTACAAATTAACTCATAATTCGTTTCAAAGATATGTGTAATTCTAATTCACATATACATTTATGTGAATTAGACGACTTTATTATATATTTCATCTGGATGATCAACAACTCCTCATTTTTATACGCATGCGTTTTAGAGAAGCATTTTGAATTGAAGTGGCTCCTTCAGCAATTGTACTACTTTATTCTCTCCTAAAAATATTATATGCAGGTTTTCTGCACTTTGACATTTAAAAAATCATCTTTTTGACAACAAAATATTAAGTTACACACAAAATCAGCAGACCACTCATAAGTTTTATGAATAAAGTATTTTACGATAATCTTAAATCTATATATTTACATATACTTGATAGAACCTAATTGATGATTAAAAAACTTTAAATGAGTATTATACAGTGAAAAAACAAATTTAACACAATATAGACCACTAAGTGAAATCAACGAATGTATACGAGAATTAGTCGTCCGTATTCAATCTATTTACGTGGATTTTACTATGGCAAGTAGGGTGAAAGGTCCTCGTCCTACTGGGACAGACGGAAGTGATTTTAAACATAGAGAAATTATTGCAGATAAATATAAAATTAGTGTGCAGACAAAAGCCAACATTAGCAAATTATTATATACACAATTTATATTCTATATGATAAATTTGGTGCGCTATTTTGGAAATGTATTTGGGTATATGAAATTGTTCTACATCATTTATATTAATAAATTATAGTTATCGAGTTTCTGGGTTTCCATGGTTTCATATGGATAACCTTTCCCTGCTCACAATCATGAATATCTTTCTTGGCCGATATGCTATCAAACGAAGTCATCGTTATGCTCTTACTGTGTATATGTTGTTTTGAACATGCTAGACTTTTTTCCTAAAGTTTTAACCATTGTAAAAATATTTAAAGAGTATGATCAAATCCGGCTCTGCTGATTTCACTTTATATCGTTCAATTGCTGGTAACTATTATACTTCTTGATCTAACATGGAAGCTTAGAAAGCTATGGTAGTTAATCTTTTAAATCATTAACAAGATATCTAGGAACAATTGTATAGACTGATATTTTAATTTTAGATATATTTTTTGCGTCTCTTTAATAACTTAAAAAATTTATCATGTCGCTTTTCTCATAATGAATAATTGTTAAATAATAGCGTGGTTGTAACGAAAAACAAACGGCACAACATACTGGGCTAATTAAGCTTAGTACTCCTTACTAAATAAATTCTCAAGAACGCATGGATTAATAAAAAAAATTTTTTTTAAAGAAATGAGTTAAATAGCTAGTTGTACATAGATGGGTAGAGTTTGGGTTACTTTAAGCTTGTTAAGCGTACTTAAAGCATTTAGAATAAAAATTTATTTAAAGAGTTATTACCGTGGATAAATAACACCAGAGTTATTGAAAATTAAAAATCCTGGGAATAATGATATATTTGAATGATTATTTTGAGTATTGTGCCAATTTATTCATGCATTTTAGAACAAGTAAAAACTATAATTTGTGTACTAGATAAATATATACATGTGTATTTTGTCTGTTATCTTTAAACTGTTTTGTATCGCTGTTTAAAAATCATTAACTTTGTTGATAGACATTATAAATTACATTGAATGTTTTCTTGTTATCAAAAGACAGTTGAGAAATAATACATTTATTAGATAAAAAATATACTTATATATTAAATTGTTAATCATCTTTAAATAAAGGTTATATAAAATACAAATCGTTATCTTGAAAGTATTAGAATGAAATTTCACATTAACATAGTCAAACTTCTAGCGCAACTTATCTGGTATATACTACAAGTTTATTATACTTTCTCCAATTAAAGCTGTAGGCAAAGAAGTGAAATTACACTAGCACCATGCTGTATCCGTCAAATACTTACGAGTCTAAATTATCATCTGGCAGCTTAACCCGCTAAAATAAATGTCATTGGCAAATTACTATTACTACCTTGTCAGTGCAGGGGCTAATTATGGGAAAATCATCTACATAAGCAAAATATTTAATTACGTTCTATGTATGATTAATCGACAACTATCTCATTCTCCTGTCTATCTTTTTCCCATTATCTACATGATCCAAAATGTTTAATAGCAATATAGTATTACCAGTATTTCTACTTTTTATGCATTGACGATTACAAAAGTCAGTAAAGAGTGCAACAAGGCAGAATTTGAACTAACAGTTATCAATGTCTTTAGTTTAGGTAAATAGTCTATACCAATATGCTATATCTACGCTGTAGTCTTTCAAGGAAGACTATTAGATCCACATCATATCTCTTTAAATCCTCTAAGTATGGATTAAAGTTTTTTACTAGTCTAATTAGTTATCATTAATGTTAAAAATATTAATTAATACTTGAATAAAAGTTTTTTTCCTTTGCTGTCTGATGTCTTTTATGAGTGATGAACAGACATTGACAGCAATCTTTTGGCAATGATGCACTTATCGTGTTAAGTTACATACTAGATGATATTGGTGTTTGATTTAGTTAATTTGACAACACAATCAACTGTAATGGATAAATGAAATATAATCAGACTACTTTTAATGCTTGAGTACGGTATACGTTCATCTGTTTATAATTATAAAATGCCGGCTCTTGTAATTGATGGGGCACAAGGTTGCTACTTTGAAGTGTTCTGATTTATTATGCTAAATATACTTAAAATTCTATTTAATTACAATCAGGTAAAGTTCTATCAAATATAATGTTCCTAGCTAAATACAAATTTAATCGCATGAATTTAAGATATAAATTATTGACACTTAATTTTTCGCAAAATTAATTCAAAATTAAATAGCAATAAGTTACAATTTTGTGTTGCCATCTCAAAGATTAGGGAGAATTCTAAACAACGACTTTTTATGTTTTTCTATATATCTAGGAGGACAGATGACTTATCGATATGGAAAAATGTTCGACTCTTGTCGTCGGTCACCATTTTCTGTCGTTCGTATTCGAAATTGGCAGGAACACTGTGGTAAATGCATGGTTTTATCTAAATAAAAGATAATTTTGGTAGTGAGAGTAAACAAGATTGGATGGTAGAATCGAGAGCTGAATACAATAGGCCGTTATCGCAGATTCTTACCTCTTAAGGTGAATAACCACTGGGCAAAAGATATGGGAAATTGATAGACTGGGATGGTAGTTATCGTCTTCAGACTAGATTGTTTAAGGGGCTAAACTCCCACAGCACCGTACAATAATATCAGATCCTGGTGGTGCTACTCAGATGATTCATTCCGCTGCGTTCAATGAAGCAACATAAACCAACTTAAACTTCACAACTATATAAGCGGCACCTGGTGTTGTATCTTATTAAATAGAAAAAGGATTTATACTACTTAAAAGACCACCTACATACACATGAAACCAAAGATAACGGACAGTTTTTTTGCACTAACGGCGGTCTTCTAACTTCTAATTTCTAGTCACAATTATTGGTAGAAAGTCTGATATACCACCAACTGCTTCATTTTGTATTTTCCAATCAGAAATATGTAGAAGTTTAAAGGTAACTTCATAACTTTCACATCAACTGTTGATCACGTTGATTGCGAGATAGAGAAATCAGATGCTGAATTATTATGGTACCAAAGTAAATTAACAACTTAGATAAGTTGAATTGCGTCATTTCAGTATACTGGAATAATACAAATTATATACAGATGTATGTAATTGATTGTATTAACATGATTTGGAGTATGTTTAGCAGAGCAATCAACATACTACCGAAGCAAAATAAGTCAATGCTAGATTAAATAATACTTATCCGACAGTTTACGATCATTTAATCCATATCTCACGTCAATTTAAATTTCATCGTGCAATAACTGAAAATTAAACTCATAACTAATACTAAAAGAAATGATGAAGCTCCAGGTAAGACGTAACAAAAAAATATTAATCATTTAAACGATTCCATGACGTGTCATAATCATATGTTAATTATATGAAAATCAAAAATTTAATTATATAAAAATCAAAAATAATTCCTAATTTTCAATTATATGCGTGCGCGCATAAATCTGAAAAAAGTTAGTCAATAAGAATAAAATGAACAAAAATTCGGTGGCATAAGTTAAAAAAGTAAAATCTTAGTAGTAACTAAGTATCTATAGATTACTCTTCTCCTTTATTTTTTCAAGGCGAGCCTTAAGGCTGGCAAGGCTAGGAGACTTAGAAAAACTTTGGGAGTCAGTGGGTGTGACGGCAGCTGTAGAAGGAGCTGGACTTGTAGCAATATTTGTATGTGAAATGTTCAGAGGTGAAATTGGGTTGTCTAATAATTGGGAAATATATTTTCTAATCGGTACGCCATCACTTGTATCGATAATCAATTCAATGGTATCTTGGGATAATATATATTCTTGTTTTAATTCTTTAGCATGTTTAATATGATCCGCTGGTTGATTGGTATTAATGTTATCAAATGAAGTTTTCCATTTTAAAAGTTCTACGGCTGATTCCAGTAGAAAATCCGCTGTTGAAGAGTGATTATCTTCTTTCTCATTTTTAAGGTTATAATCCTTACTAGCATACATATTAGTAAGTTTTACCAAAGATGATTTATAATCATCTAAATTTGAAACATTGTTCTTAAGTGTATCAATCACATTACTGTGGCTGCATCCTAACCGAACACATTGTTGAGCGTGTTGTTTTGAATAGCTTGAAGAAGCAAATCTAATCATTTCTTCAAGTGTTTTATTTGTAGCAACTGTAGGAAGTTTTAAAACAGTATCAATATCAAATGTTTTAACTACTCTAATAAAACAATTTTCTAATAATGTGTTATATTCCGCTCCGGTACCATATTGTTCGCAAAATTAGTAAAAATTAAATGTAGTTTGTAGTAAATATGGAAAAAAGTATTAACACTTTGAATGTATATTTGATCATCAGGATTAATATTTGAAATTATAATTTGCGAGCATTTCCAGTATAACCTCAGAAGGAATTCAATAAATTGAATGTCTACTGAATTGCACTGAATAATGATGTCATGAATAGCAGTAAGTGATTGGGATATATCAGCAACATACAGCATATTGGCTACTACAGTACTCATCAACTGGACAATTTTATTATTTTTAAATATTGTTAAAAATCTTTTATTTGTAGAAATCATCATAAAACTAGTAAGGAGTCTAATTTGTAGTTGTAATGTAAAAATATTGTTAAATTTTCCAGTATAAATTGAAATATAATATGATATAGAGATGTCTCAATAAAACAATAAATGTTATCGTATTTTATTGGATCAGTGTATTCATCATCATCTACATCCAGTCCAAGAAGATGATAAAATATATCGATAGAGTCCATCCAAATAAGTAGATTTCGAATATAATAATTTTCTACATATTTTTCGACAGTTTTCATATCAATGATTATAATATCATGATTGATTAAGTTAAATATTGGCACTAAATAATCCAAGATTAAAGTATTTTGTAGATTAACGTCATTTTTAAATGACTGAATTGTGGATTCAACCTTTAGAAAGTTCTGGATATAGTCACTTTCGATAGCAAAGAGAGGAGCTTCACAACTTTTTTTATGGGCGATACCTGATAAGTTACGTGGAAAATTAAACTGATTTTCACGAAGGAGGTCATCATCAACAGGCATCAAGAGAGGGGCTCTAATGGTTTGATATCCTTGCAAGAAGCAAGGAATGCTGCATTATCAATAAAGTATTTTTGAGGAATAGATGGTGCTTGTTGTGATTCAAAAATGTTGGATGAATCTTTAGACTTATTATAATGAGTTTTTTTATGATGAAATGATTCAACATTTGATGTGTCATCAGCTATATCCATTAACATAGTTTTATCAACCATATCTTCTTCTAGGGTAGTAATTTCATTGATTTGTGATTTTTTATACGATAAATTATTGAATTCATCAACTAGTAAATCTTTAATATGTTTTGGGTAGTTTTTGATACAGGATTGCATCATACTAGGCCCA
>NW_027255269.1:0-27543 GCF_042242105.1 Pempheris klunzingeri | reverse complement strand
AATAGGTAAAAGGGGATTATGGTCGGAAGAAGCACTCGGTAGGATTGCCCAAGCATGGTATTTTTCTAAACAATTTGATTTCCTAAACTATTGCGAAAGCCTCTTTCTCATATGGTGAATAGCGTTTCTCTTAGTCACTCAGAGTTCAACTTGCATATTCGATAACAACTTTGTTTCCGCAATTTATCTGTTCCAAAACGGCACAAATGGCAAGGTATGATGCATCCGTTGTCACAGAAAAAGGTTGGCTTAATTTTGGGAATGACACAATTGGCGGTGACATATGGCAGCTCTTCAATTTATCAAAGCTGACTTGATGCTTATCTTCCCGTGTATATTTTGATATTGTTTTTTACACAATGAATACAGGTCTGATGCAATCGATGAAAATCCTCTAATATGTTTCCTATAGTAGTTTGCCAGAACCAGAAAAGATTGAAGTTCTCTCTGATTTTTCGGTGTAGGAAAATTTTCTATTCTCTTTTTCTTTTCTTTGTCAACGCTTATACCATCTTTTGATAATTCATGACCAAGGTACTTCACCTTATTTTTATTTAAAAACACATTTCTCCTCGTTCACCTTAAGGTTATATTGATTCAATGTTTGAGAACATTTTATCAAGGTGTATTATGTGTTCCTTTTCATGATGGCCGAGAAAATTGTTATATCATCCAGGTATACGTAACAAAACTTCCATATCATAATACGGGAAAATATGCGTCATCGTTCGTTGGGAAGAAAGCTGGAGCATTTAACAGACCAAAAGAAATTCTGTTTAAATTCAAAATGTCCTTGATGAGTTGAAAATGCAGTTTTTATGTCTACTATTTTCTTCAAACTCCAGCTGCCAGTATCCACTACTCAAATCAATTGTAGAAAATCCACTAGCATTAGACATACTAGCAAATACGTCCGAAGGATTCGGAATAGGGAATTGCTCTTTGTTAGTGACTAAATTCAATTTTCTTAAGTCTACAGAAAGTCTATAATGTCCTGACTTTTTTTGCACCATAACGATCGGTTGAATTGCACGAACTTTTGCTATGACGTATTATTCCATTTCCGACATTTTTTTCCACTAAATTCTCAATTTCGTGGCGCAAGTTGAATGGTTGAGATCTCGATGTGACATAGAAATTATTATCATATGTTTTAATTAACATTTTCGGCAATCCTTTTGATGTTGAGTATAAACTGTTATCAAAAACTTTGGAGTATCTTTGCTTTAAATGCGTAACATCAACGGTATTTCATTTACCAGTTCACAAACATTCGATGATGCGGTTTTGAGTGTAGACTCTTATGTCAAAATTGTTAATAATGTCTCTTCCAATATATACAGGTTGTATACCAGGTCATCGGGCAACCAGCAAATCTGCAGTATGTTGTCACCTCAAAAGTTTCTATTTCCAAATAAACTTCACCAATAACTTTTTATTGGAAGTTATTAGCAGTGTACAGGCGAGTGTTGGAATTCATAACTTCTGACGAGTCAACAACATTTGCAGATATCAGTGAACACCCTGAACCAGTATCCAGGAGCACATTTATTTTTTTATTAAACATTCGCACCTCAATGCAAAACTCATGTGTTTTATAAAATACATTATTTGTTCTGTGGCAACATAGAAATACATGAAAAGTAATCAAATACCGTTATTTTTATTATTTGTACTATTTTGAACAATGTAATCAATATTATTTTAGATTTACAGTATCTTGCAATGTGTCCGAATTTTCTACATTTATAGCATTTACGTGTTTTGCAGCAATCCTTTGTTAAATGGTTTCGTTGCCACATATGGAGCATGAAGGCGTTTTACTACTACTAATAGCATTAATACCATCACTATTATCTAATTCACCATCAACAAATAGCTGAATTTGTTGGACAAATGTCTTAAGGTCGTAATTTGTTTCTGTTATTATTGGTTTGTACACCACCTGGCACAAGTGCCAGTAGCGTTGTCCTAATGAAGAAAATTGCATCTTCAATTGTAGCGTTCGGTCTTGCTTCGCATATTAGATTAATTAAACCAGTATTATAGAGTTTAACAACCTCATTAAGTAGCTTTGACGCTTCCATAAATTCCATCCAAACCCTTTCTGGCAGCCTCAAAGATTTTTTGTATTCAACTAGACACATTTTTATAGCATTAAAAGCTCCTAACACTATCTTGAGCAATTCTGTTGGGTATAACTTGGGTGACTGGAATACTTTTAAGTATATAAAAAAGCAAATATGCATATGCTTGTTCAGCTGACAAATTTTCGAGGATAATCATGGCTTTTACTTCCTCCAATTAAGGTTCAATGGGTTCATCTAACACAAATTTCATTTATTTACATTTTAGTATAATTACAATAGTATTTTATTCAACTTTGTCACCAATATAAGACAGCGAAAAAGACACACTTCAGTATGATTAACGAAGATTTACGACTACTAACGTTTGTGATTATAAAATGTTTATTTGTTAATCCTTTAAATGTCTAATATTGTTTTTTCCGATTAAAGAAAAATAGAAATATATTTAACCCTCTAACGAAAAAAAATCTGCAACCTTCAAACTAACAAATGTGGTCGAATCGACTCCACTTTTTTATTTTCTTCTTTATAACAATAAATTTATTTTAATTTATTTTTTAAAATATTTTGAAATTCTGTTGATAGAATTTGAAGTAATTAAAAGTATAAAAACCTAATCCTCTATATTAAGCTACTATTGTACCAGACAATTTGTAAGCTATAGTTATTTCTTAGTTAGGGTATTAAATTTTAAATGTGAAAATACTTTATTATAATGTAAAAATTTGCTTTTTGCTCAATTATCGCAGTCAGTTTTCAATTTAAGTAATGCTCGTTGAATTTCTATGGTCTGCTTCTACAAAAACCACTAGACGCTGTATTGCGCCAAAAGTCCATCATGGAATAATTAATCAATAAAAACAACAAGGAAAAGAAAAATAGACAGAAAATTTCCATATTTTCAAATATTACTGATGTTTGTAACATTGAGTACAGCATTTGGCTGAATGGTCACTGTAGAAATACCGGTTGCATTGATTAAAAGATGTTACAGTTTTTCTATCGTTTTTCTTGGGCATATTTGACATTTGCATGGCTTTAAAAGAGGTTTTGACATATTTGAAGAGACTAAAGATAGTGATTTATTGAAATATTTTTTATTTTTTGTCTGTAAAAGTGGTATATATAGTTCTGCAGCGATTTCCTTGAGAAACTTCCGCCTTATGATGTATGACTTAAGCACATCTTTATACATGAAAAATGCATTTACAAAAGAGATATCCAATACATTGATAAAAACTACCATGGGTCACCTCCTGTTAAAGCGTCTATTTGAAACTGACGCTAACATTCTGTCAATTGGTGTCAACACCACCTTTTGTTTCGTTATAAGTGATAACAACTTCAGGTTTTTTTCTATCTCCGCTTAATGTGGTGTCATTGATTGCTCCACTTGACAGAAAAATAACTAACTTATTCTTTTTGCTCACATACGAAGTCAGCATATTTTTTCCGTTGTAGAGAATGGTAGTGCTGTAAACTTGTCTATTTTTTGAAGGTAATACACAAGGGGGTAGTTCTCTTTTGTTGTGACGAATTGTTGTTAGAACGTTAGTTTTCTATCCAACAGTTTTTCAGAAATTTTAATGATGTTAAAGAATTGTCAGTAACTGTATTTCTTCCAGAATAGAAGTGGACTACTAAGTTGTAAAACAATATTTTCGCCATCACTCCCATTTCGAGATGGTTCAATTATTATTCTTTCGCAGATAAACATCAACATTATAAACATAATTGGAGATATAGTCAACTGCTATAAAAAATTTTATCCCATATTTAGCAGGCTTCGACGGGTATATAATGCTTAAATGGACATTTTCCTTTGAAAGGAACTAACTGTTCATCAATTGTTAAGTTTTCATTAGGTGAGAGAAACATGATTTCCAACACATCCAAAAATTTCTAATCGGGCAAAATTTATCCTGCTCTCTTCTCTGAGTTATTGTAGACATATCATCAAAATGCAATGCTCTTGTGATCTGTCTAAAAAGCTCTCTATATATTTCATACCTTCACTCATCACTAAATAATTCTGAAAGAGGCTCTTCTCGGTCTTTATGTTACACCCATTAGTAGCAGACTCAGCAAAATACCCTTTCAATTCAACCTCATCAATATCAGTCCAAGTATCACCAAAATGTTGAGATCCAAAAGAATTTGTGTGTTCCAATATAATTTTAATAAGTTCGTTAGAAAAGAATAAGAAAAAATAGGTCAACCATTGATTTCACCTTGATTGTTTGTGTAAATTGTTGAACCAGAGGAAGTATTCATAATGTTTTTCTGCACACACTCTTGATGCAGACGGTTTTTTTAGTGTTTCCAAACAAGGCCACTCTTGCTGGTAAAGGATGTATCGTAGTTTTCTAGCTCATCATCACTTTCTTCGGAAATAATCATCAATAAGAGAATCTTCAAACTCACTCCCAGAGGATTCATCGTTATAAATTGAATTGTTAAAGTCGGAATCCCTTATTATCCTTTCAGAAAAATATTATTACACTTAAACTAGAATAATGAAAAATAATTTTTTTCTTACAAGTATAGAAGACATGACAACATAAAACAATTACTTATTTGCCCACGTGACCTCGTTTAGATTTAATAACCTTCATATATCTCAAAATTCCCGTCGATAGAATATCCTATATTTTAAAAATCAAACTAAAAATTATTGATGCACACAAATGAGCAAATAAAAAAGTGGGATCGATTCGACCCCATTTATTATTTGGAGGGTGTTTTTATAATTTTCTCCATGTTTATAAAACATTAAACAATAGATTTTACATTGATTGATAAAGGAATATATTTCTGAGGATTAAAACAAATTCCTTGTTCATTGAATGTGAGCAGAAAAAATTATGCCAGTTTTAAAATCGCTCTGGGATCGATTCGACCCAAAGATACTTGGAGGGTTAATATGCAACATGACCGAGCAAAGGAAACAATAACAAGGATCTACATTCTGTATTTTCTATAACTACACAGATTGTATCATAGAAAAATACCATATTTTATAAATAAAAATAATCATGCCTTTGTTTAAATTTTATTTTTAATAGGAAATGAGTAATATCACTACAATGTATTTACATTTTTAACCTCCACGATCAAGAAATATTCGATTTTTTAAAATCAGTTCAAATATGTATTACCGTTTATTTTCATTTTCACTTTTCTACGACATGAAAATGATATAAAAAATTCTTCAAAGTAATTCCTGAAGTCCAAATCATACAAGAGAGATAAACATACTTTTACTGCGATTACAACAATTTTTCTATACTTGTTTTACAGTTTTACAAAAGTAACTAGATGACTACAGAAATAATATATATACACATGACTGCATTAGCATAACGTTAAATTTATCAATCTATCGTTTTAAAAAATCAAGTAATATTCGTAATTTTTTACATATTCTTATAAATACCGTGGTTCATTTTATTAAAGATTTAGTTCAGTGAGTAATAGTTATATCTGAAAATATTTAAGAATTCAAACTCGCATTCATCCGAAAATAGATAAAATCACCTATTTTCTAAGCCATATATAAGAACTGTTACTTATACAAATGTTTGGTTTTAAATTTTAAAATAAAACTGTGTAAAAAATCTCTTAAAAAGCTGTAAAAAGGTTAAAATTTCAAGTTTTAGAGGGGTGTGTTTAAGGAAACATTTAATGATTTTATACTCATAGCATAGCTAATTTACTATGGTTGTGATGTTAAATATTAATATAAAACATTAAATATGCCATTAATAAGATTAAGCATCAAGTTTTAACATGTCAATAAATAAAGTAATTAGTTATTACTATTTATAATTTCTTGTCCAGATTTTCAAATTATATTTTAAATTTTTTAGTGACCCAAAAAGATATACGTATAAAATACAAGTAACGAATTTGATAATTTCTTAAATACCTTTCTTTTATTAATCGCTATTAGGTATAATATTTATATACATATATAATTATAACATTTAGTCATTTTTTAGTTAAGGCAAGGTATATCTGCTTCTGGCATAAGAAAAAGAAACAGTAATAATTTCGACAGTCTAATTAATATTATGTTATAAAGTTAATAATAAGAATTAATTATGCAGTTGTATATATGTTACTGCATTTTTGATAAATTTTCATTTCTTCTTCTAGATCTTATATATCTATGAACCATAAAGGCACTAATACCTATAAGACATACGCATGCAACGGCAATTATTTATAGGTGTAATCTTTAATTTTGGCCGCTTTTACCTTTCCCTTTACGGCGTTCACTGTCACCATATATGTCATTAGTATTGGTTGAGTTTCCGTCATCATTATTCTTCATGTTAGGATTTAAATTCTCAGTTTTCTTATCTATTTGTTCATTATCATCTGCTACATTGGTTATAGCATGTATAGTTTTATTAATATTCTCGACATTTTTATTTATATCTGATATGAATGCATCATTAATGTCTTCATATGTAACTGCTGGTTTAATGGTATAATCAAGTATAAGAGGATTAAATTTATTGATGTTATCTATATTTTCTCTAAATTTCTTTTCAATTATTTTGTCTTCATCATTATTTTCTTTTAGAATTGGCGATGTTGATAATGATTCATCAATAATTAACTCATTCAACTCGTCTATTACCTTATTTATACTTTTTAAATTATTATTCACTTCTTCTGTTATAGCAGCACTTGTTCTATTATGATTATCATATTGTGTTCTGTAGAACACAGTTACATTGGTATAATATTTGTCATAATTCTTTTCTATCTGATCACATTCCACAATAAAATTACCATATCTTTCTCGAATGTTCGTGTACGTATCTTGTATATTAATAGGTATCTCAAAAGTATGATTTTTAGTTGTTTCTATGAGTTTCATTAAATTATCATCATGTGATCTAATAATTTTTGCAATATTATCTCTTTTAGTTTTCAAACGTGCCATATCATTTATCTTATTTTGATTTGATTGGGTTTGTTTATTTTGCACAGCTCTATGCGCTGTTATTATTTTTGGCGAAATAGTGTTTTTCTCTTGTAATAAACCTTCTTTCATATTATTGTATTTGTTATATTTATCTCTTAATAAAGTGGCTATAGTTTTATAATTTGACATTTTTTTAAATAACTGCTGCTCATTTGTATCAAATATTTGATAACTATCTTTTATATTTTTTATGTGCTCGGTGAATTGAATGCTTCTATCTCTAACCGAATTATGATGATTTTCCGCAGATTCATTTACTTGATCTAACTTTTTAATAAAATCACTAAATTCATTTTTTTGTACCACAATTTTATCACTGATTGCTTTATACTGTTCATCCAAATAATCCTTATCTAAAATATCCTTATCAGATTTGATTCTTTCGATATATTGGCTTATTTCTGTAATTGATGATTCTATACTTTGATATGTATTTCTAATTTTTTTATATTCAATATTAGTAATTTTATCATTTTCAGTTTTCATTAAATCAGCTTGGGTCAATATCGACGCAATATATTCACAGTTATTTTCAGTTTGCTTTGAAAAATCTAATAGTTTGTTTGAAACTGTGGGTTCTTGAGTTAATTTATCATGTAACCTTTTATTTTCTACAATACTTCTTATTTCAAGAGATATTTCATCGGCATTGTCTGACGATTTTTTATATTTTTCTTTATAATTCATACATATTGTATTATTGTTATTCATGTCATTTTCGAGATCAAGTAATTTTGACTTCATAATCCTATCCAGATTTTGAATATTATCAAATTTACCATCAATATTATTAGACTGAGTTTGTAGATTATGTTCTAATTCAGCTATTTGACCATTTGCTAATTTTAAAATTTTCTCTTTATAGATACTTCCAAGATATTTTGTTAACACGTCAACATTAGATGAGCTTTGTTTTTCTAGGTTTACATGTCGGTCATTGAGATTATTACGTTTTATAATGTCACTATGGTTATTATAGATAAGAGGGGTCAGTGAAGTACCAATGTATGTATTCAACGAAGTAATACCATTTGAAATATTATCCAAATCAAATTCTTCAATGTATGATTGACAAGTGTGTATTTTATCAATTTCACTCATTTTGGTAGCTGTATCATGTGTTAACAATGGTGATGGTGTAGCACACTTATGGCCACTTAATATATTATAACAGCAATCAAAATTCGATATTACTGAACTGTGAATTGAATCTAAATTTAATAATTTTTGATTCAATGCAGAATTTAGCAGTTCAATCTGCTGATGATTAGTTTCTCTGTTACCATTTAGTGATTTTGTCAATCTTTCATTTTCAGACAACAAACCATCAAAGTCAGACTTTGAAAGATTGATTCTATTATACATTTCAGAGGACGGTCTTATGTCATATGTATTATCAATATTATATTTATTAATAGTATTTGTAATATTACCAGTAAAGCATGATTTACCATCATTTATAGCAGAATTAAAACTAATCATACTATTAACAATCGCATCATAATTTTGCTCATTCAAGCTATTTATTGATTTAATATCTTCAAATAATTTAACTCGAAGTTTTGCCAATTTATCAACGTGAGTAATTACTTTATCTTTATTTCTTGAAAATATTTCTAATTGTGCTTTAGATTTATTCATATGGTTAGTGAATTTATTGTAGTTGGTATTAAACTGGTCCAAACTATTTACAATGTTATCATTAAGTCTATTTGTGTTATCTACAACTAATGAAAGTTGATCTAAATGATCTTTATGTTCATTTTTATATGATTGAATTTCGTTTTCAAAAAGTATAAATTTATTGGTAGCATTAATGTAGTCTATTTTAATTTGATTTTGTCTCGCATTTAATGTATTTATTTGTTCAGCAATTTGTTCAGTTGTTAAATCTTTATTTTTCAAAATACCAAGCTTTAGATTGGCTACTTCATCGTAATCTTGTTTATACTTTAAACATTTATTATACAACTCGTTCCTATTTAATAATTTAGTACTGAATGTTTTTTCTATGCTGTCAGTTTTTATGATATTATCTTCAATACTTTTTGTGTTGCCACCAATAATAATTTGTGTTTCTTGAATGTTTCTATTCAATGCAGTAAGCTGTGGTGTTACTATATCAATTAATAGTGATGTGTCCATATTTGCCGGATATAACGATTTTATATGATTATATTTTCTGTTAGCATCACTTGATGTAGTTAATGATTGCTTATATTTATTAATTTTTCCAGATATACTGTCATCACGCGATGTTAATTTAATTGTTTCTAACGCTTCATTTTTATTTGCAACTGATAATTCTAAATCTTTTATATTTTGATCAGTTATACTTGCAAATTTTGACGACTCATAATATAAACCTTGTAAAAAGTTTTCTAGTTCGACTTGCATACCACCAGCGTCAGTATTAAGTTGATCAACAATATTATTATCAATGTGATGATTTTTGTAGTTGTAGTTGAGATTATTAATTGATGTAGTTATTTCATTAAATTTAACGATTTTAGTATCATAACTTTTATATACTTGATCATATTTTAATGAAGTCCTTTCACAGTGGTCAAGTTTATTATCAATAAGCGCTACGTCATTTAATGGAGTCGTGATTGTTGTATAGCATTCTGCCAAGTCAGTAGAAAATAGATTTAGCTCTTTAATCATTATATCATATAATGCCTTACCCGCATTAATAAATTCATTTAATTTATTTTGTACTATGTTATATTCAGATTTTGCTGACGCTAAAAAAACCATTATATTCTCCAATAATAGTATCATAACGTTGTTTTATAGATTCAATTTTTTCTAAATATTTATTCCCGTTCAAACTGGTATTAATATCTACATTATAATTTTCTTTGTAAAGTTTTATGATCGAATCAACAGATGTTGTAAAATGATCATTGTTATATTTTAATACTTCATCACGTTTGATTTCAACTGGATTGGAAATCAAAGAATATTCGGATAATAGAATTCTCGACTTATCTTCTGATTTATCATTTTGATTATTCATGTTATTATGACTATCTGATATATATTGAAATATCTTGTCTTTGTTATCGTTAATAGTTTTTATGAGGTTTAAGCATTGTGTATTTTTTTTCTCTACCAACACTTTTTGGTTATCCCGCCAAATGTTTAGTTGATCTAATTCACTATTCATCGTTTTTATTTCAGAAAGAAGATATCTCTCTTTGTTATCTATGTCAGTTGCATTATTTGATATATCAGTAATATTAGTTTCAATTAATTTTATTTGTTTTTCAACTTCATTTATATCATCTATGGTTCTAATTTGTGATAATCTTTCCATCGCGTTTCTTACTTTAGAATGGAAATCGCGTGGATGATCAGTATCTACGTCATTTACCAACTGTGATCTTAATTCAGCTTTTAACTTAAGATGTTTAATATGATTTTTTATACTATCAATTTCGTCATTAATTGATTTTTTGGTAACTTCAGTGTTTTTTACTATAATAACTTGGCTTATTAAGCTATGTAATAACCCATAAATAACAGTATAATTTTTATATTTTAGATTCACATTATTCTGCTTCTGCTTCAAATCAGACATTAAATTATTCGCCAATTTACCTATCATTGGTGTTATGGATTTACCAAAATCACTTTCTAATTTATTATTTTCTATTGTTTCATTTTCCAGTTTTTCAAATAGTTGAACTGTTTTTACTTCAATATTATCATAATATACCTTACTCACATCATCAATTTTCAAATATAGATTGATAGTAGTATTTAAAAATGATCCTAAACGTTCTAAATATGGTTTCATTCTATCTTCACTTTCTGTCACAGCAGGTATATGATCATTTAAGTAATCTGTATTATCCCTTTTGATCATATCTGGAAAATTTACCATATCCAATTTAACTTTATCATAATAGACTTTAATTTCTTCATAAGATTGCGATAATTTTGGTGAGTAATCATTGATAAATTGCTGTGCTGTATTAAGAGATGTTTTAAATTGTTTTAAGCTATTGTAATTATTTCTAAGATAATCTCTAGTAGTTTCGTATTCATGTTCAATTTTTTTAGTCAATCTATTCATTTCAATATGTTTTTCAAATAACACCTTACTGTGACCATGAGCATTTAAAAGTTTTCTTAATTCAGTTGCTTGCTCTTTTTTTATGCTAGTTAGATTCAAATAACTGTTAAAAGACCTTTCATAGTCGAGTAATTCCTTACTAATCCTTTCTTTTGAATCGCTTAATTGTAACAGTGTCGGTATAACATTTGAGCTTTGTTCAGTTTCATTAAAATCCGATAATTTACTTCCAAGAGTATTTTTGTTTCTTTGCATACTCAAAATTGACACGGGTTTGTATATATATCTAGCATAATCACTGTATAGATCGTGAGCCTTCTTATACATATCCGAATAAATTTTTTTACCATCAACGATAAGTTTATTGGTAATTGAAAGTATTTCGTTATTATACTGTGTGTTTACTTGGTCATCTAAAAGTGTCAAATTGCCTAAAGTACGCATCATATTTTGTATATCATTGTCAACCGTATAATTAGAGTGAGTATAATTTCTCAGTAATGGTATGTAATATCTTCTACATAATTTGTCTAGGGTTTCTTTTATTCCCATTGTTGTACCTTCCCAGTCCTCATTTATCTTATACACAGAATCTATTTTCACATTATAATCATCGTCAAGTGATATATATTCCTCCACTTCTTTATAAAGTTGATCTATTGGCTCAATCTTCTGGTTTATTGTTAATTTCAATTCATTTCCGTCCATTATTCTATTTTCATCATAATCCTTAGGATTCAACCTACCACCATTCAAATTCATTTTATTACATATACTTTCCGTATATTCCATTTTTCTCATTAGTTCATTAACTTCTGTACGTTTGTCTACTATAAGATGCTTTTTTTCTCTGATTGATTTTAATATTGAATTATATTTAGGGATTATTTGGCTTATTGAATCAAATGTTACAGAAATATCATTTGTCTTTTGTAGTATTCTGTACTCATTTGAAGTATCATCAATCATATTCTTATATGATACAACGCTTTTTTGTTTAAAATAATCTAATTCATCATAAAATCCAGATACTGAAGATTTTCTAATTTTTTCAATCATTCCCATACATATTGCATGATCATTATTATACGTGTCATAGATTCTTTGTAAACTCTCTTCAGCATCTCTATAGCTATCCCATACAGATATTTTCGCCCTAACTGTGTTTTGGTTGAATAATTCAACGTCTATATTGTCATAATTCCTACATATATTAGTCAAAAATATCAAATATCTAGCTGGTGGCATTCTGTTGTAACACAGTACACTATTATTTAGTTCAAATACATCCAAGGAAAATAACACAACGCATAAAAGCAATGCTAAGAATTATTTAATATATATTTTGTATATAAATATAGCTTACTTTTAAAAATTTCCATTTTTATATTCTCTATGTAACGTAAATTAACTGAGTTATTATTCTGTAGTAGACTTAACGAGATTAATAAAGTTATGTATCTAATTAATATATTGTATATATACATATATATATATATATATATATATATATATTTTAATTGATGATTCAACTTTAGAAATGTTGTTTATCATAATATCTTTTAATAAAATTGATTCATTATTATAATTTGTATATATATATTAATATATATTTATAAATGATGATTCAATCCTAGAAAAATTGTTTATCATGCTTTATATAAATTGATATTATTTATTGTTTAAAATATATATATATATATCCAATTATGAATAAACTGGCGATTGATTATTATATTGTTAAATATGTATTAATTCAATTTATAATTTATTTATACGAATGATGAATAGACTACTATTAATAATTTTTACTAATATGGAACTCAAAATTAGTTTATTATAGATGATTATATGATTAAATATTTAATTCTATTGGTAATTTGTGTACCGACATTTAACACAAACCTAGTAATGACTGCCATGATACATTACATGTGACGTTTAAATATCAACCTATCCATGAAATCGTGATGTATCATTCATCTTTTTAAAAAATTTAAAACTCTACTGAATTCCTAAAGCATTAAGAAAAGGGAAGATGTTAGGCACGATAAGAATAGACATGTTTCCTATAGGATTACAATTCACAGTTTCAAGATATTCTTGCTGTATACTTAATTATCTCTTGTAGGTCAATACCATAATTCATCAAATTAAAACTAACATATAGATTTAAATTCTATAGGTAATTGAATAAAACATAATCGGAATTTCATATAAATTTACTGCTAGAAGTAAAATGAAGTCAATAATTTGATCACAATAATATATTACTTGTATTACTCTTTACAATAAGAATAAGAAATTTTTATCAATTCTCTCCAAAATTAATATAAAGATTACTCATTAAACAATTATAATTGTATATGTAATAGCGCAAATATAGCAAGGTTCTAATCAATACAACAAAATAAAACACGCTAACCGAAATCCGCCGATTGCCGGCGAAAGTTACTTGTACTACATTCCTCCCCAATTAGACGAAAGTACTATTTTTTTATGTGGTTTCGGTGGACTGTTATATTTCTATCTCCACTCTGTATTATATATGTGACTGGTCTAACGTTTTTCTATTATTCTGAATGGACCTTCCCAAGCTTTATCCGATGGTAATTTTCTCAGTATCTGCTCGCCGATCTTTAAGCTTTTCAACATTCTAATTTTTTTATTTTGACACTTATTTCTTGTTTGATCTTTTCGGTTGTTTCCTCTTGTTATTTGTAAAATTTTCTTCATTGTATTTTTCAATTCTTGTAAATAAGAATGGGTGGATGGATAACTATCAATTTTTATGTTTTCATCAATTAAGGTTGCTTTGTGTGGTCTTCCAAATATAGCTGAAAGGGTGTAAAATTCGTTGTGTTGTGTACATTTGTGTTATAAGAATAAACCAACAGGGGTAGAACTTTGTCCCAATCGTCTTCCCGCTTGCATTTTTTTATCATGTTTTTAATGCTTCGATTGAACCTTTCAACCCCTCCGTTACCCTGTGGATGGTATGGGGTAGTAAAAGACTGTTTAATATCTAATGTTGCGACGACTTCTTTCATTAGTTTTGATGTAAAATTTTTCCCATTGTTACAATGAATTCTAGGCATTCCATATATGTAGATAAAATTTTTTGGTATAGCTTCACTCACAGTTTCAGCAGTAATGTTCTGTAGTGGTATTGCTTGTGCAAGTTTTGTATACAAGTCTACAATACAGAGTGCGTAATTATTACCATTTTTTGTAGAGCTCAAAGGCCCAATAATGTCGATTTCAACTACCTCCATAGGATAAGATGTTTTAATCGGTACTATAGAAGCCTTTCCATATTTATCACTATGCCGTTGACAAGTATCACAG
Source organism: Pempheris klunzingeri (assembly GCF_042242105.1). Classification (NCBI taxonomy): domain Eukaryota; kingdom Metazoa; phylum Chordata; class Actinopteri; order Acropomatiformes; family Pempheridae; genus Pempheris; species Pempheris klunzingeri. The sequence continues at coordinate 13,022 of NW_027255269.1, read as the reverse complement.
GTTTTCACGAAAAGTTTAGTTTCATACTCATAACCTGGCCAATAAAATTCGTCTCTCAGACGACAGAAAGTCTTAAAGAACCCTGAATGGGCAGATTCCTCATGAACCTTCACCAACACATTGTTTCTCACGTTTTCATGGACGTACAGTTGATACACTTCTGAGCCATTGATAGTTAGCAATCTGTATACATAATTATTCTTGACGATATATTTACTTCCAATCGTTTCGCCGTTGCATGATTTTACTATTCTTTGAGTTGTTTCATCATTTTTTTGTTCCAGTTTCACTTGGTCGTTGATTCGTAGCATTTTGTCATCGATGTTGCATAGTATTTCCTTCATTCTTGAGAGACAGTCGGTATTTTGATTATCTGCTCCTGGTTTATAGACAATTTTGAAACATTAGTCTTGTAAAAATAGTATCCATCTCGCAACTCTCCCATGTGCGTCCTTCTGAGTCATCAAGTATTTTAATGGATTATGATCTGTGTAGATTATAAATTCCTATCCAATGGGATACTTCCTAAATTTCTTGATGGCAAATATTATAGCTAACGCTTCCTTCTCATAAGTTGAATAGTTTTTCTCACATTCTAATAATGTGCGACTAGCGTACTCTATCACAACTGATTTACCCATGTGTTTCTGTTCTAATATAGCACCAAGACCATAATCTGATGCGTCTGTTGTTACTGTAAAAGTTTCGTTGAAATCTGGAAACACAAGTGTTGTTGGGGTGGTTAAAGCTTCCTTAATTTATCAAATGAGTTTTGTTGTTTTATAGACCATTCAAAATTGACGCCTTTTTGACACAAGACGTATAATGGGCTAGCAATCGTTGAGAATCCTTTTATGTGATCTCTGCAATAATTGGCCAGTCCAAGAAATGATTTCAATTCTTTAACATTCTTAGGAACAGGATAGTTGCGGATAACATTAATTTTGCTATTATCTGGAAGAACTCCATTTTGAGATATCAAGTGGCCTAAATAGTTAATTTGTTCCTTCTTAAACGATGATTTCTCTTGATTAATTTCTAACTTGTATTTATTTAAGGTATCAAGTATACATTTTATGTGTAATTCATTAACTTCATTGTTCTTCGAAAATATCAAAATATCATCCAGGTAGACAACGCATATTTTTCGTTAGTATCTGGGTCAAAACAATCTGGAAAGAAGCAGGCGCGTTAACCAGCCCAAACGGAATTCGATTGAATTCGTAGTGGCCTGACGATACTGAAAATGCGGTTCTCCGTTTTGCATCATCATCGAGTTCAAGTTGCTAGTACCCATGTTTTAGATCGAGTGTCGTATAAATCTTAGATCCGGCCAAGGCTGCGATAACATCTTTCGTATCTGGCATGGGGAATCTTTCAATTTGTGTCACACTGTTTAGTTTTCTGAAGTCAATACATAATCTATATTCACCTGACTTCTTTTAACAAGCACAATTGGAGAGTTCCAATCGCTGTTACTCTTTCAAATAACCCCTTTTCGTAGCATCTCATTCACTTAAACTTCTATTTCGCTCCGTAGCATATATGGTTGTTATCTAGGTGGTATATATATATGTAGGTTCTGAATCAGTCACAATTTTCATTTTTGGTAACTTCATCATACTTGAGTCGTCACTAACAGTGCAGATGCTTCTTTTATCTCTACCAAATGCCAATACGATATCAAATGTCCTCATTATGTCTCTACCAATAATGCATGGGTAAATTAGATCATCAAATACCAGAAACTGACAAGTTTCAGTCCGACCAAACATTTTAATAGAGCAACTAATAGTTCCAATAACCTTGATTTTACTACCATTAGCACCAATTAATTTTGTTCAAGTTCGTTTTATAAGTCCATTTGCTATCTTTGGCGTAATCAATGAGTACGTTGCTCCGGAGTCTAGCAAACAAGTCACCTTTTTGCCACTAATCACACACTTGGGTTCTATCAATTGGGAGGCATCACTGAACATATTCAAATCATGGTATAGTAATCCAGTATATGGGAAATTGGTCGGGCCTTGGATATGTTTTTTGTCAGATTCCCGAGCTGTGAATTTTCCAGTTTAAGAATTTGTACTTTAAAATCTAGGTTCAGGGATCGCAGCATATTAAGCTCTTTTGCCAACTTTACCTTGATGCTGGGAAAGGACTAGGCAGGAGCGATGGAATTCATTTTAGATGGCAAAGTGGCGGCAGAGATGAAGAATTTGTTATCTCATTCTGAAGAAAGCGAGAATCCGTCCTCATATTTTCCTTATATGAGGGAGTTAGGGTTGAACAATAAGTCACCCTATTCAGCATCAAACAATCCCCATTTACATTTCTTATGCAACGCAACAGCAGGGTTGTTAGATTCCCCTGTGCCCTGAATGCACGTGCATTAACTGATTGTCAACTAAGTCAACTACTAAATTTATCTTGCCTCATTGCTTATGCTACGAAGGATAACTTGTCCGTCAAAATCTGGTTTCAAGAATCGGGACACTTAGACGATGTCCCCGTTTTGGATGATGCTGAGTTAGAATGCCCTGCAGATGGGGAGATTGAACCTCCCAAAGTTTGCCAAGCTGACAAACTGCTGAGGTACATCAATATGTCAGGTGGGGTGGTAGGACCCAAAGTTAAGGCAGTGTGTGCGAACATAGCTGCAAATATAAAAGATCCTAGACCTGGCTCAATTGGAGAATTCTTGAAAATAAACATACACTAAATTTAACTAAAAGCACAAAATCTCGGTAGTGGTAAAGTATGACTCTAAAAATTAGACCACTTACTATTTCTATTTCTTTCCGATTTTTTCACAAAAAATTTTTTCACTAAAAAACAATATGGAGTGTTATAAATTCCATACATTTTAAATAATTCTAAATTTTTATTTAATCTTGTTTCGCGAAATATCGTTTATTTGTTTACAATACAAAGTTCTGTAAAACGGCTATATTTTAAAAGATATGTAGAAAAACTTGGCTTGTATTAGCATATAGTAATTTAATTTATTTGTAGTTAAACAGTAGTTACAAATATTTTTATTCTTCGTGAAATTTATTTTCACGTGGATAGTTAATATGGTAGACATTAAGAGTGACGATCATTTTTATCTTCTTGTGAATAATTACAAACAATTATTTGAATACCTCTTAAATCGAAATTTAATGAATAATAGCCCAAAGCGATGCTCAAACTGTATAAAATTTAATACATTTAAGCTCTCGACTAGAAAATGTAATTTAAGGAGACCTATAAATGAAAAAACCTGTGATGATAGAAACAATATTGAATTTCATTACACCTATATATGTAAAAAGTATTTCTGTGACAATGGTTTATCAAATTATTTTCATGTAAACTATAGTTGTAAAGCATGCTCATCCCCTAAAAAAATACATTCTTTTCTAGCCAATCTAATATTACAACTTCCTGTAGTAAGCTAACCCTAAAAATGATACTAAAAATCATATTTTATTGGTCAATGGACAATACAGTGCTTTTCACAACCAAAATGGTAAATTTAACCAAACCTACTGCACATTATTGGTTTGGCAGAATACGCCATATTTGTACTTTGGCGTTTAATGAAAGAAAACCATTCGGTGGTAATGGCTATGTCGTTGAAATTGATAAATCCCTGCTTCATGGAAAGCGAAAATATAATAAAGGAAGATACTTGAAAGGGGACAAGTGGAAAGTTTCGTCTGATAAACAGCTTCTTTCATTATCTCAAGAAAACACTCAAATAAAACGTGAAGGTAACTTAAAAATAAGGAAAATTGATAAATCTGAAATAAATTAGATTTTGAATTGATTTTGAGTGAAAGTGAGTACGTACCTGATGACTCAGATCTATCAGAAGTTTCTTTACATGGTATTTCATCTCATTGAGTAAGAAAATAAGGTTACAATTAGACACCTCCTTAAAAAAAGAAAGATATTAGAATCGGATAGATGGTCCTTGGATTTTTGGGTTGTGCTTATGCTCAATCGATGAGTTTAGAACTCGGAAACTTAAGGAAGTTCGCTATTTCAAAGTCCAAAAACTGAATGCTGAAACACTGTTAGGCATCATTAAAAGGGAAGTGATTAAAGGGACGATTATTTATAGCGATGAATGGGCAGCATACAATAAGCTGGGAGATAATGGATACGTCCATTATACTATCAACTACTCTGTGAAATACGTTGCGAATGGATGCCATACTAATACCATAGAACCATGCTGGTGTAGGCTCAAGACAAAAATATTAAGATTTAAAAACGAATTTCTATGTAATACTTGGAAGAATATTTACACGAAGAATGGTGTCGCTCTTTAATGGGAGAAAAATATACTTATTAAATAGTGTATTAAAAAGTGTCCAAAAATGCTTTCCTGCTAATTAAAATTTGTTTTTTCTGCTTACTAATCAATTTTATTAACAGATATATTAAATTATGAATTATATAATAATAACAGTGATTTTCTTCGGCTCACTCAAAATTAAGACATATTAACACAAATTCATATGTATATAGTGAATGAATAATATTTTATATTCTGGGTTAAAGTTAATTTTAATGCACCACATATGTATCAAAAATATACAAGCTTATAAAAGTGAAAATACAATTTTATGTTTAAAATTGTAACAATATAAATATTTATCACAATAAAATGTGTTATTTCAAAACTTATCAAATCCTAATTTGTGACCCAAAGTTGTCGAATATATCGAATAATATAAAAAAAGGATTATTTATAAACTATAGATTAGCATTATTAATCCTTTTTTGACGGTTCAAAAAATCTGTTTTATACGGCAAGCGACAAGAATATTGATAAAGTACTGTCAACAGATTTAATAAGAAAATCACGTTATTTGTACATCATGAATATTAATAAAACTATTCAAATAATTCCATAGTAATAGATTATATCTTAAACTAGAGATATTCAAACAAATACATTATGAAATATATAATATATATTAACATCGCATACTATCGTCAAACATATTAATATAACACGATTTTGAATAAAGTTATATATAAAACAACGATAAAAAATTATTAAATGACTTTATATCACACAAAAATTATCTATCCTATAATTTTGAAAGTATTTTCATGTATTAAGGAACTTCTATATTTAATAGCACTAGTAAAAATAGCTATAAATTGTATTAACCAAACTGTTTTATACTTTATACAAAAATATGTTAAATAGCAGCTTTTTGTGAGTGATAAAATATAACACTAAAAATAAATATTCACTGTATAAATTTATAGCTTTACGTGTAATTAATATTATCCAACGTAATTTAGAGTAAAATAATTCTAAGAGTCAATTTGGCATGCGCAATGTATTTAAGCCGTATTTGGGAATGTCATCTAACCACATTAATCACGCAATATATTTAAATGATAATGTAGTTTTTGGCACTCCTGGCGAATCGTGGTCCCGGATTAAAGGATTAAACGATTACGCAGATTATTAATCCGCCAAAATGAGTTTTGATTTCGTTAGCTCAATTACTCTCTCAGAAGATGTTGCTATTGAATATCTTCAAAGTAAAAACATTTTGAGACAAGACTCCCCACTTTGCACGATTTGCGAAAGAAAAATGACAATTATTAAAAATGGGAACTCCAAATTGTATAGATATCCAACCCATAAGAATGTAAAACTTTCGTTAAAGAAAAATACATTTCTTGAGAACTCAAATCTAAGTTTCCAACATTTCATTAAAATATGTTATTCGTGGAGCACCGAACGACCAATTTTTAGAGCTGTTGAAGAGTTTTCTCTTGACGAAAAAACTGTGATATCATGGTATCAATATTTTAGAGATATATGCTCTAAAAGGTTGATTCGCGATGATTACAGAATAGGCGGAGAAGGGCACTTGGTTCAGATTGATGAATCGTTGATAGCGAAAGCTAAAATAATGTTGGACGATGGCCAAAACAAAGATGGGTTTTCGGCGGTTATGATGTTAACGAAAATATAGGATTTTTGGTTTTGATTGAAGATAAAACTGAAGACACTCTTCTATATTTTGTTGAAAAATTTATTAAGCCTGGAACTGTCGTCCATTCCGATAAATGGTCTTCATATAACAATTTAAGATATATTCCGGTGAACCCTCCGTACCAACACTCTACCGTTAACCACTCAAAACATTTCAAAGATCCAGTAACTGGAGTACACACAAACCACGTTGAGTGTTATTGGAAGAACTGCAAGAGGAGATTCAAAAGAATGTGCTGAGTACAAACATCTACATTACCAAGTCACCTAGACGAATTCATGTGGAGAGAATTATATGGCCGCACAGGAATTGAAGCTATGAACAATATATTACTCCATATTTCATTTGAATATCCTCTATAGCGTTAAATTTCTTCTATAATTTTTATTGCGCATTTATTAGATTAAAGGATTATACAAGGATTACGCAGGGACCACGATTCGCCAGGAGTGCCTAGTTTTTATTCTGAATTTAACAAAAAAAAGTTATATAATGGAAAAAATCTAAAGAGATTGTTCTGGAATTCATGTTTAAATTTGTTAGACAAAAAAACGATTTATCGCGAAACAAGATTAAATAAAAATTTAGAATTATTTAAAATGCATGGAATTTTTAACACTCCATATTGTTTTTTAGTGAAAAAATTTATTGTGAAAAAATTGGAATGAAATAGTAATAGGAATTGGTCTAATTTTTGGAGTCACATACTTTACCATTACCAAAATCTCACTTAATTTATTCATTATAACACCAATAGGTATTAACTACCTTGTGTAATTAATTTTACATGCTACAATGAAACCATGAAGTAAATAAAAAAAATCAAGAAACAATCTAAAATAAATGTCTAAACTGATTTTTTATAGATAAGTGACAAAAGTTTTAATACAAAGCTGTTCGTCTTGAAATTAGTACAAAATATTATATTTAACTACCTGTGTATAAAGAAAATATTTTTTTAAATTCATAAACATTTTTAGATAAGGAAAAAATAGCTGAACTTTTTCTGATGAACTGTGAGTTGTAAAAATTCTATTAACATTAATACTTTAGTGCATGCTGTGTCAAATGATTGAATTGATTTTGTCACAACCTAGAAACTTGGTAAACACATAAGCATGTAAATTATATTAAACGATGTATAAAATGTTTTTGGGTGCTTAGGATGATCAGCAAGCCAGCTCTCTTGTCAGTAACAAGATATGTTTGTCATGATGTAACAGTTAAGCCTTTCCAATCATAGAGTAAATTAGTATAGTATATTATATTAATGGGTTCAGGTTTCACAAAAAAATTCATTTTTTTTATAAGAGAACTGTGTTTCACAAAAAAGTATTGAATAACTAAAATAAATAGAAATATATGCTCGAATAAGTACACATAGACTTATATGAAAATTAAAATTCAATTTAATAAAATATACTTGACAGATTTTTTCAAAATGATATTTTTCAAAATGCCCCCAGTATAATGTTTTATCAAATATACGTGAGGTTATTCACCATCCAATTTATTTTTATTACCCATATGCGAAACGTTGACGCAACTGTATGCTGTGTAAAATGAAGTGTTTTCACAGGAGATCTTAATATCAATACCTCAATGAGGAACTGCTTTAGTAGAATACTACGGAGGAGTGCACATTCTCGAATGTCTGATGCGCGTGCGTTAAAGTACAGTAGAGATAATGTAAACTACCTTTGCGCGCACTCCTTCTCCAGGATATAAACCTGCGTGTACACATATAATCGGCACATCTATCGTGACCAGAGCATGTTTCAAACCTGCTACCTCCCTTATACCTACCTAATACCTAACGCTTAAGCTAATCGAGACGCCAATTACTTTGACTTTACCGGGTTTTGCGCATTAGATTGCGATCTGTTACAAACTAGATTACGAAACATGACGCAGTAGATTACGATTTGTGACGAGGTAGATTGTTTATGCGTGTGAATTTATAGTTTTAAATAAACATATATTATATATTTATAATGATAGTAAATATATTATATACTTTCTTTATATAAATATATAGGTAATGAGGGAGTATCCAGCTCTTAAAATTCGGCTTGTTACGCATGTCGGAAATTCCCGATTTATTCAAAATTCATATTAACTCGATTTTAAAATATGGTCCAGGTAAAAATTATCCATGAAATTTAATTTCTAAATATTGGCATAAATCCTGATTCGGGAGTAATCGACCATGACGCATATTCTTGCGTACCAATGTTATTCGTTTTATTTTGATGAATAAATCAATTATAACGCACTTAGAAATATCATTGGATATTTATTTTTTTAAATAATATAATTTTGTGACATTTATTCTTAGCGTTCCTTTGTTTGTGAATAAATAACATTGTAATTTTCTCCTTAGACAAATTTGGGAATATTTTATTAATTATCCTATAATTATAAAATTAATGCCCTTTTAAGTTTCAGCATTTTTTTTAACTCAAAGGTTGAAGCGCGCAATAAAACTGTGCAGCATGGATTTTATCAAGAGTCAACGCCAGTTTTACTGTTTGTTGATCAACAAATAAGCATTAGTTGATTTTTTAAATGAAGGATCTTTGCTTCAGAGACCCGAAAGGTATATAAATTGCCTTTAACGTAATACGTTTAAACTGAAAGTAATCAAGAAAAGGAGGCGCAATGGCTCATACAGTGACCAAGTCGGTGACGATGTACATAAATTGACATATATATGTTCAAAGTAGTTAATCTATCAAGCAAAAATATAAATTTACATAGCCAAATCGCGAAACTCATTTTTCCCCACGAACATCAACATTTTTTTCTATAATGAACATGAATGGAAATACTCCTCTAAACAATCGATTCCAAGCATATGTTTAATTATATATTTATTTTGCGTTGAAGAGTTAAGATGTGGAACAGTAATTTTAACTTCGATTACAGAAAAGACCATTAGTTATTGGTATTCATCCATGAAAAATATTTGCATGAAAGTATTCAAACGTAGGGAAATGATGGGAAGTCCTAAAATTATAATTGAAATAGATGAGTGTTTGCTGCGTGGATAAAGAAAAAACAACAGAAGAAGGTACTTGGAGTTTGACAGATGGCGAAGCGCTCCAAACGAAATTTTCATTCCAAGTGAATTAAAAGATGATGGCTCTGATAGTACTCTGGGTGTAGAGCGATATAGAAACCGCATTGACGGTCCATGGGTGGTAGGAATTTGTGAGTGTTATGTTGACGGAAAACGAAGTTTATTAGAGTCCAGATTTTTTATTGTACAGAGAAGAGATAAGATAACTTTAATTACGCTAATATTACAAGAAGTAGAACATGGCACAAAAATATTTACTGATGAGTGGAAAGGTTACCTAAACCTCAGGATTTATGCATACAAACACATAACAGTTAACCATTCTTAAGAACATGTAACTCGAGAAGGCATTCACGTTAATACTGTAGAAGGTGTATGGCATCACCTAAACACCAAAATCCTGCGACGAATGAGTGGTGTACCAAGACATCTCCTTGACTATTACATACACGAACAGTGATTAAGATCAATTTATAGAGATAATTGACAATTTTTCGACTATATTTTTACTAAAATTAGCCAACTGTATTCCGTTGAATGAATCATTCGCTAAATATATATACTGTATTTTTAATATAGTATATATTAGTTAAGCGCAAAAATAATACCCCGAAGAATCTTCTAGCATTTAATTTTTGTAATTGTACATCGTTTTTTCGTACATGCTCATTATTATAGCTTAGATTCCACTTATTTACCACCGTTGCGAACTTATCTGATATAAAGTAAAAACTGTATTAAATGAATCATTCTCTAAATTAGGAGTTTCAAATAAGTCTGACACATAATTCTTCGAGTAACTCACTACGAGTTACTGACACTTATAAAAACAATCCACTTTTTTATCAGTTTAAATCACCCATTAATGCGACGTTTAAGTACTGTAATGAATTCTAAAGAAAATAATCAATCAAGATCATATCCTGTTTTTCTTGTAAGGTAAAGTTTACTATTGTAGCTTATAAAATTCATAAATTTTTATTCAAATATTGCTAAAAAGCTCGCTATAGACAAAAAATTTTGTTGTTTTTATGGTCTTCGTACAAAATGGGTTAAAGAGCGTTACTTTAGATAAAATCTACCTAATAATATGTAAAATCAAAGCTTGATATCTTTGTATATCTTCAGCATAAAATTTACTACTTAATGTATGTTCGTTGTTACACAAAAATGTAATATGCTTTGCAAAACAATCATATATAACTATTATCAACTTCAAATAACAACATAATTTATATATTTGTTATAATTTCAATAGAATACTTATATTTTCCATACAAATATACCATAAAAATACATAAAAAATTAATGTTACCAATAAACATCATTTACACACAATAGCAGATAAAAAATAAATAATTTTTTTCAAATTTTATTATTATATTGTGGTTTAATATGTCAATATATTTATTTCCTTGTTAAAAAAATTTCCAAACTAAAATTTTAAATTATATAACTATTTATACCTATATACACCTAAAGGAATACAAATTAGTTAAAAGTCCATCTCTATATTACTTAATCCGTTTAAAATCCTCTATTGAAAGTAAAAAAGTATCATAATAGAATTATAAAAGTGTAATATAATTCAAAAAAGTTAATAATTATCTTCAAGTGTGCTATAATGGATTTATTCATCAAAATAAAACGAATAACATTGGTGCGCATGAATGTGTGTCATGGTCGATTACTCCAAAATCAGGATTTATGCCAATATTTAGAAATTAAATTTCAAGGATAATTTTTACCTGGACCATATTTTAAATCAAGTTAATATGGATTTTGAATAAATCGGGAATTTCAGACATGCGTAACAAGTTGAATTTTAAGACCTGGATACTCCCTCATTACCAATATATATATAATGTTAAGGTACAGAAAAAAAATTTGTATTCCCTAGGTACATCTACGAGGTTGACACATAATGAAAACTTTCGCAGTGCATGATTATTCTAGAAACCCCTTCCATTGTTACAGCTTGGGCGGTTACAGCCATTTTATCGATTAACATGCTTAGACCTCGTATTTTTGAGTCTCTTCAGATCCTATTTTTGATCAAAGCAAAGACCTCTTCACAAGGATTTAGGAATAGGCTGTATCTTGGTAAATAAGTAACTTGATAAGGGAAGTTTTCATAAAATTCCGGCTCACTATGATAAGTTCTTACGTTATCCGTTATCAATGTATAATCTTCATCATCCCATCTTTTCTTGCCATGTTTCTCAAAAATGATTGGAGTGTTGTATTTACACCTCTACCAACAACGGCTTCAGATAGTAAAACGCCTTTCCCTAAAACTACTAGGATCATTGTGGTATTTTTCCCTCTGTTATTTGAAATGACAGGGTTTGGTGTACATCCTCTTGGAGCTTAACCATGAGATTTGAAGATGTATAAATTGAAGGGACTCTCGTCAATATAGATAAATTTGTTATACCTTACATGGAAAAAGATTGATTGTATAACTCCACATACGACCTCCTTTCTAATTTCAGGTCATGCTTATTACGTCTAATCGGTATAGGTCATGTAAGTTTCCACGTCAAACCAATTTTTTTGAACCATCTCCAAACAGTCGTTTGGTGAATATCAATCTGTATTTTTGATACAATAACTTCAATCGTAACTGTATAATTTTCTTAAATAGTTTGCTTTATTATTTGTTTGATTTCAGGAGGTAAATTTTGTTCCGATATGGGTTAAATTTATTTTTCATATTCAGCTGTTCCAGTCTCTTCGTACTTCTTAACAACATATCTTACAGTAGATTCTGGATGTCCAAGTAGGCGGCCTATGTTAGAAATTGTATCACCTTCCATAATAACATTCTTCACAATTATATCTCTAATATTTTTCGATGTTTGATATATTTTCTCGTGTTACAATCATTACTATGATTTATCATTAGGACAACAAATCTCGCAATCTACTTCGTCACAAATCGTAATCTAGTTTGTCACAAAACGCAATCTAATGTGCAAAACCTGGTAATAAAGTTTATATATATTATCACACATGTGAAACTCAGAAACTAATACAAGTGTTTACATTTTCTAAACTATTTTTTAAAATATAATACAGCATATTGATAAATTGTTATCTAATAAAATTTATTGAATTAAATCATAAACTTCAAAGTTTTATGTAATTAGTAAGTACACTGTACGAATAAGTTAAGTCTTCACTAGAGCATGATCTTACGATAAAGAACATGATAGTTACTCATATAGTTAGGTGACAAATCATTGCTTGATACCATACTACACAAGATGATTGCAGGATGATAACCCTTTTGTCTAAATTATAAATAATCATTACTTCATTATGTATTGATTAATTGAATGTGTAGTATAACCGAGTGAGAACAAATACTACAAAATCATACACTGAATCCATTTATAAAGTGTGATCATCAACAAAACAATCTAAATATCTGTGCAAATATCCTGCCAGTATGCCGCGATAAAACAACACTACTGGTTGTTAATAAAACGAAAAAATTAATAAATGAATTGTAAATTATTAATCACACCTAGAGTCTTGCTAGCTGTCCTAAAAGGGCCAAATATTCATCACCTTGTACCTTTACGATAAGGTAACTTTTCACCGAAACTCCCGTGCGCGTGCGCAACGCAGAGAAAAAATTAACAAGTTGAACAAATCTACTAATATTTGATTTACCATGCTTAAAACTACAAGAAATAAAAATAAATTTCTTTATAATGGTTTTTTCTATGTAAAAGAGCATAAAAGGAAGACCAAGCCGTATTGGAGATGCGAAACTCGTAAATGTACAGGAAGGCTGACAACATCACTGATTGATAAAATTGAGGAAATAACCACCATATCAATACACAATCACATTGTTTCTGAGGAAGATATAAAAAAAGCCACACTTTTTGATGTCGTGGAAACATTGGCGGAAA
>NW_027255268.1:0-27557 GCF_042242105.1 Pempheris klunzingeri | reverse complement strand
GTAGATATTATTTGATGAATGTACATCTATAAATATTTAATGAATATATACATCTATAGATATTTAATGAATGTACATCTATAGATCTTATTTGATCAGTGTACATCTATAAATATTTAATGAATATACATCTATAGTTATTTAATGAATATACATCTATAGTTATTTAATGAATATACATCTATAGATCTTATTTGATTAAGGTACATCTATAGATACTATTTGATGCACTCTAAGACAAAATTTAATTATTCCAATTTTTAGCGCTTATATTAAGAATGTTACCTTTATTGGCCCAAAGTATCTACGTTGTTACAGGATTAATCTCTCTATTTATTATTATATCTTATCAATATTATTTTTTATAATGAAAAAGCATTTGGGATAATGCATAAATCTTCGAGGTTTAATTTTTATATAATCCATTGCTCAAAATTTCAGTAGGAAATTATTTGATATACTTTTATGCGTAGCTTTTAGACATAAATATGAATAAAATAATTTTAAAAATATAGCTTTTAAATTATAAGTTTACTTTGTCTATGATGAGATTATTATGGTGCGAATATCATCATTTTTATCGAAACGCCTGATTTCAGTATTACACATTATAATATATAATTTAACGATGAAAAGCTATTAGTTCAATTTTTGTCATGATATCTAACAAAAATAATTATTTTTATATTAATTGTTGCTTTTTTATGGTAGCTTAAAGAAATTCTGTGGTGATATATATATCACATTTCTCCAACTCAGTGCTACAAGTCGAATAATGCGCATCATTTTTAAATTTATAGCATTTAATACTCTCATTCCGTCGCAGAATTAAATATTGGTGTATCTCTTCATAAAAAGTTACCTAAAGGGGTAAACTCATCGTAAACTCATCGTAAACCCATCATATTTAGGGATTTACTCTTAAATTTTTATATTAAAAATTATATTGCATTTTACCGACTGCACCACTTCTTATCATCACTCTCGTTTTGCAAGAAAATCTTCAAGTTATTTGTTCAATATTATGTTTACTTGAGTTTTTTCAAATAGATTATCAGAATTAGTAAGATAATTATCTTGAAGCACAAAATTTTGATCGAGCTATAAATATAAATAATACACAGTATATAGCATAGGTTTTTTTAGAAAGTAAAAAATATACCCTTTAATTACATCATTATTTAATATTAAGCGTTTTAACTATAAGAAGCATTCGTTTATGTCTTTGTAATAAGCTATTTTTACTTTAAATATTCTTAACGTTTGATTCTTATCTATGCTACCATTGTAACAAAGGGACATTAGACAAATACATAACTTCAGTATTACTACTCACGCCTAGCATATACAAAACTACTGAGTTATACGATATATATAATTCCAATGAATTTTCATGCTAACGAATTATGAACAAATAAAAAAGATGTAATAATATTTTTTATGTTATTGATATAATCATGGATTCATAAATATGTTTATAGATTACTAAACTCACATGCATATTAAATGAATGAAAAATACTTGTTATCCCACTTATGTATCTAATAATTTTTTAGAACTCTTGCTCGCTTGAAGTCGAATAATTTCGTGGTCATTCGACGTAATATTTTTGATTATAAGCAATTTTGATTTAGATTTTTAAAAAATATGAATTATGTATGTAGCATTAATTAGGTTATCAGATTTGATAAAAGCTATATATAAGAGCAGTCACACTTATATTAAAAGGAAAATTTTTTCTTTGGGAACTGTTCAATATTTCGCCTTATAATGCACTTAAGTGGATAAGTTAAATTCCTAAATCATGTGTTAATAGAATTTGTTGTTTATAGTGCACTCCAAAGTTCCAGGGATATATTATTTCGAGTGTTTTGTATATTTTGAATTTATATAAGCTTTTGACTAAACTTTTCATTTTTTATATGAATTTTACTATTTGAATTAATTCAGTGAATATATTTAAACAAGGTATTTGTGTATATTAATGCTACTATTCGAATGTAATTAACAGCTCGCTGTATTTTGTTTAATATCATGTATCATATTTTTTTTCAGAAGGTTATGAAATTTTGTATAACTGTTTCTTTTATAAGTTCTTGCTTTACTCATCATTATTAATTATTTTTATCTCGTCAACATCTCTTATTACATTATTAAAATAAGATATGAATATCATTGTACATACACCTCTCTAATTACATTACAATGCAGTAAAATCTCTTTGTTTAGAATTTTAGAATGGAGCCATTGAAATATTTTTATCCATACCATTTGAAATTACTGAATTAGTTGATTATCTTTTTGATTTCCGACCCTGGGGTTCGAAAATATATAAATTAGCACGATTGTCGTTATATGATACATTTTATCTTATACGCAAGGATTGATTATACCACTACCTACCTAAGCATTGTGTTTCATCATTGACGTCATGATAATTACTCCTTTGTCGGTATCAATCGTTTATGATATCATGCCAGGCCGGATTTCTAGTCACTGCTAAATTAGCGTTTGGTGAACATTTATTACCATGTTTATTATATCATATTTCTTCCCTTTTCGTTAAATTTGGACTTTTCTTTTTTCTAAAATTATTGGAACTTCCTTTTTCGTATTCAATTCAATGTCCCAAAATACTTTTTAAAATACCTCAAAGTTATATATTAGTTGTCTACTAATGTCTAAAATTGCCTAAAATTGTATGTCTAAATTCATTTAATGTTATAAAATATAAATTTTTCTAATGTATAAAATATAAATTATTTTAATTTATAAAATATAAATTATTTTAATGTATAAAATATTAATTATTTTAATATTATCAAATATCTTCACTTACTAAAATATCTATTTTGATTCATCATTAATACGCAACATTTTTATAATCTCATGTACCACAAATAACAATCTTACATGTTACAGACCGCCACAAAGAAGGTTATAATGATAAGATAATTTGGCAAAAACACAATACATTTAAAAGATGTTCAAAAATATTCGTAATCTTTCGGAAAACTCTCCCTAATGTCTAATTACAAAGAAATATACACATTGAAAATTCATGGATGTCCCAAAAGTATACGAATATGCGTATTTCTGTGAAAATATAGACTATAGTATAAAAAATCTGAGAGAACTCAGCTCCTTGAGGAGTTTTCTGAAATGTTCTTTTAATGCACAGATGAATATTACAGCAAGAAAGGATACTGGTGATGGTTGTCAGTTTAGCTGTAAACTCTGACGAAAGAGATTTTCGATTAGAAAGGATAATAAATCTGAGCTACCGATGCGTCCTTTGTGGAAAATACTTTAGATTAAGTATTAATACAATTCAAAACTCAAAAGTAATTATAAGGATATTCAAAATCGTCTCGATTTCTCTTTTTTCCCAATCATATCTAACTGGAAAACCATAATTAATGATGTAATTACATCATTAATTATAGAAGAGTTTAAATAAATTTCCAGTGTGGGGGTAATCACGCAAATATAATAAAGCTTCGTCTTCAAGGAAATGTAATGTTGGGCGAATATTAAAAAAATAACAGTTCCTGATTAGTGGTGGATTTTATTAAGAATAAACACTGTTTCATCAAAATATCCAGATATACGATACGATACGAATCAAACTGTTCTTGAAAACATAATATTATAAATTATCTACAATAATTTTGTA
This sequence comes from Pempheris klunzingeri, assembly GCF_042242105.1. NCBI lineage: Eukaryota > Metazoa > Chordata > Actinopteri > Acropomatiformes > Pempheridae > Pempheris > Pempheris klunzingeri. Next base: position 23,881 of record NW_027255268.1, on the reverse strand, counting down.
ATTTTGTCTGGATATAATTGGCTTAATAGTGTCGGTATCATTGACAGCAAAGTAATTCACAAAAGGTTTCTTACCCCCAAAGGAATCCACACAAATCGAGTTGAGTCCATCTGTAGTCTTTTATAGGTAAACACAGAAATACAACAAAGAATATCCCTGATGACTCGTCTGAATATAATCGGATTATTTGTTACGAAAAAAAACCATTTTAAAAAGTAACTGAACACTATTTTAATATTTTCTATTTTTATGCAAAAATTGTATATACATTTTTGAGAGCTTTATTACGACGATTCACGACTCCGTGCACATATACCATATACCATTTACTGCGGTTTCTCCAGAAATCTATAGTGTGTTGATAATTTTTTGGTATGCTTTGACTTAGCACGACAAAGTAAATCAATCTGTAGATTTATTTCCTTCACACAGCTTCATTCGTTTTTCATGGTAAAAAAATTCTACTTGTTTATAGTATATCCAATATTTGAAATAAATTTTTATAGCTTATTAGAGTTGTTAGAAATTGTTTATGAATAAAAATTAAGTTTATAAGTAAAGCTTCATATGAAAAAAGGTAGAAATAATAATGCGCGACCGAACTTATCCGAAAGCTAATATAACTAAATCGGCAAATCTACAATGACTGCGTCTCTTGTCGGCAGCAAGTACACATATTCCACAAAGATCGTTTTAAATATACAATTTCACAATATATTTGAATAAATTTAAAAGTTATTTTTAAGAATTTTTTTTACAACACAAAGGACCAACTTTAGGTAACTTATAGATAAAATTACATCTATTAGTTGCGTTTCTGTGCTTTCGCTTAAAAGCTACCCATTCTACAATTATGTAATTTTTATGCGCTCCCTACATTGAGTTTAAACTTTCATTTTTTAACAAAATATTTCTATATCTTATGTATTGTAAGCAATTGTAATCAGCCAATTCCATGTGATCGAATCATCCTCCACGTTTTCCACAATGACTCTTTCGAGAATATTTCTATCCCTCTGTTTTATTATTTAAAAAAAATATTCGTAGTTATCATCTGCCGACAACAGATATCTCTAAATTTTAACAATCCTTCAAACATTGTATTTTCTATTTAAAATGACGCTTTCATCTAATTAAAATAAAACCTTTCCCACCAATTTTTTAAAATCCATCATCCAATTTGGATTCCTTTAAATCCTAAACATCTGTTTTTACTTATTGATGATATTTTTAGCAGTAGACAAAAAGGTTTTTTCAAATTTTTTTATTACTGCTGGGTGCTGCAAAATTATAGTGATGAAAGAAAACATTTAAAAAGTGTAAGTATAGGCAGCTAATAAATAGTCCCTTTTTATAGAAATTTCTTTCAGCATAATTCAAGCTATTATTGATAACCATCATTGCTGTCCTTTCTTTTAGTGGTAAACATACAACTTTTTTGCCAAGATTTGCGAATACACTTTATTTGATATAATCCGAGAATGGCCATAATTTAAAGTAGTAATTTCATTTATATTCTCAAAAGTTAATATTTTTTTTAAAGCTACTAATGAAACAAGTGATGAACGAAAAATTACGAGTGGATTAACAGTCACTGTAAATTAGACAGTAAAAATAGTTGCCTACAAAATATAAAATTTAAGAGTATTGTAATGACGACCTTAAAACAATTGAGAAAGATACATGCTAAATATATATTGTAGTATTACTGTTTGACTTATAGTTCACCCATAACAGATATTTATACCAGACTACAGCTATAATTTTAGCGTATATGTTGCCTTAATCAAATTTTTCATAAAGATCATTTCCCACTGAATCGAAATTATTTCAATATTATCAGTAAACCTTCATATTATATTATTATCTGATTAATCAAGAAATTTTGTGTCTACCTGTTTAATTATGTAAATCGTGGATATGATGTAAACTTACTGACAAAGATCCTGATAGTCTGATGAAGTAGGATTTCTTTACAGCAGTGAAATCACTAAATAGATTTGTAAGCGTAATACTACCTATTACACTATTTTAAATACAGTCTAGCAATCTGTAATATGCTTCTTAGTTCTGATGGATGGTAAACAGTGATAAAGACAGTTCACAAGAGTCAATTAAAAGTGAGTTTTTACATCGCATTGAAAGTAGTTTAGTAAATCGAAATAATATTAGTTTAACTGGGATAAAAATAATCATCATTTTTGATATTGTGAATTTATTATTTCACTGAATAATACCATTGGTTTTAAAATTACACTGTATATTTAGTCGCGCCAATTTCATTATTATAAGCGTGAAAAATGTTGCAAATTACTTTGAAGGATTTGAAAAATTTTACTCAGATTAATTTTTTGTAAGATATGACTCATTCCAACCTAAATATTCAATAAGAAAGTGGGTAGATTCCATACATATACCAAAATTTTCAAGAATTAATGTATTTTTGTGATGCCTATTAAAGTCCCACTGTTGCTGATCTTTTGTATCCCTTAATATAAAGTTTGTACAAACACTATACTAATTGTACGTTTCAATAAAAAATTATAGATAATGCTGGTAGTGGTGGGAAGCGTAGAATCGAGTGCTAATGCACTTAGAGTAAAATATTGGGTCGTTAAGTCTATTTTCATAAAGCAAACGTCCGAGAATCGGATATAGTAGGGGTGGCAATTCCCCCTAATCTTTGATTTTTATTTTATTAAACTCCTACGGATTCACGGAATAAAAAGACGGAACTTGGTAGTGTTATTCACAATGAATAGCTCAGCTTCGGTGCCTACAGCACTTAGTGAAGCAAGTTTAACATGAATAAGCATTCCAGCCCGATAAGTTGCCGCAAGGGCTTTACCTTGTAATCAAACAATTGAATTTGAAATGAGTAGGAAAATTTTGTTATTTAAACAGGTATATTAAAAAAATTATGCTATCAATAGATAGGATTGATGGAATGAAATCCGACATTAATTTCATTGAGCAAATTATCAGACCCTGTTAGCTGATTGTTGAATTTAGCTAAAGTTTATAATTATTAGATAGGACCAAATGACGTATTTTCTTCAATCGAATCCGTGCGGAAAATTGCTTTAATGAGATTTCATTGATATAGTGAAGTTAACAGCAAAATTAAATAAAAGAAAAATACGATGCATCATTATAAGTATAATTTCATAAATTTTATAGTTATAAACTTTGCTTATAGCTTTAAAAGAAAGTAGAATATTTTTAACAATTCAAGATGACTTTATTAAAATTATTAAATTTTTCTTTACGATGTTGTGTAGTTGTACTAAAGTGCATTTAGGAATTTTATCACCAATACCTTGCTCTAGTAAACTTTCAAAAATTCTTTAAGCGTCCTTAAAAATAATTCTGTATATGCGTAAGATCTTTCAATCAAACGTGGAATAAAAGTGCTTGTTAAAGAAATCGGTGCCATTTTTTGTCAAATGAACAGCATCTATAACACATTTATAAATACACCGCATCACGAAATACGATACTTTTTATACATAGAATGTAGTTAAAAAAATACTTTGATAAATTATCAATTTCCCATTAATTGAAATATGTTAAAAGAATCTTAAATATGCCCAATTCATGTTCGATGAGATTAAAAAGCACAGATCCAAATTGGCTTAATCTAGCAGATAAAAAAAGGTCATTACCATATATATCACCTGAGAGATTTCTAAAAAGTTGGTCTTTTTGCAGAATTCCTAAAGCAAAGTAAAATTAATCGTATATTTGAAATGTTGGCTGATTTTTGTAAGCACAAAACGCTGCTGTGCCGAATTCAATAACGATATTGTGTGGGAATTTTTAAGAAAGTTTTATAAACAAGATTTCTAGTATTTCTGAGCGTTCATTTGCAATCTTTTTAGAAATCAGAATAAAAATTAATGGGAAATTCTTATTCATATCTTTGGAGAAATGATGTATCGCTGGTCAAATGTTTTTGGTATTAATTTTTATTTACTGCCAGCAAACTAAATCTTTTAGAAGATCAACGCTACTTAACATCATAGAAAAAATCAAGAGTACCTATATACTTCGAATGCTGATAATTCTTTGTTATCATTTTTTATACGATTTTTAAAATTTTTTTAAGTAATTCTTTCATTAACTATAAAATGTTCATTTAATAGTTTATTAATATTACTCACTTAATACAGCTTACTACTTGGATTCGTCGAGTTTTCTGTAACTATAATATATATATAAAGCTTACAAATAAAACTTTAATGTATTTGTCATCACTGTAGTGGTTGTGAGTTCATTTATCTAATGTAATTTAAGATAAGACATTTATAAATATGTAACTAATTGTTTCTCACAAATTAAAGTATTGGGCACATATATTTTTTCTATCTATAATATAGAAAAAAATTCTTATAAAAAACTTTTTTCAGCAAAGTAGACTAGCAATTGTAGAAAAAATGAGGTATTATTGCACGTAAATTTAAGCTCGATAGGTTTTTAATAAAAAATACGATTTAGAGTCATTTAAATCCCATATTTTTAAATAAATTTAAAAAATGATAGATTACATTTTCTTAATTTTTCAAGAAAATTAGTTAATAAGAATTTATATTTAAATTCGACCTTCGGCGAAAATTTGCTAAGCTAAATAGGACACTTTATTACATAGTACAAAATAAAAGGATATTTTACTGTTATTTTTGAAGTGCCGTTACATAAGCATACTTAGGAGTCGGGGAAGTAGTGATAATATAGTCAAAGGTAACTTCATTTGATACCTAAAGATTTCATGGAGAAAGTAGGACTAATTTTAACACAAAAAAATATGAGACAGAATTTTTTCCATTATAAGTAAAAAATATGAACTGTGGTATTTACTCTGTATATAGCTTGGATACTTAAAAATATTTGATCGGTATTTATTTAAAAAGTAGAATTTTAAGTACTTTTCAAATTACTAAATCAACTAAATATTCATAAATTCATATATATCTAGCTAAGAAATGTAACAGGACATTTTTTGTCACATTAGTCTGCATGCCATAATGAATTGTTTAGTTACCTATTTTTATGGCTTTAATATACAAAATCATTAATTTCTATAAATATTTGCATTGTTATAATTTAAAATATTTCTTTTCATTTTATATGACAGAGAAATATACAAATGGGTATTTTATTGTCATAAAAAACTTAGAACATAATCAAAATAATCTAGTTTCTATTAAAAATTGCTACCGATAGCACTGGGACTTTATTCAATTGACAAAATTTAATTTACTTAAGTAGGCTCATATTCTGTTTAGTATGTCAACTCAACTCAACTCAAATCAAACTTTTTTTATCATATATAAATATAATAAAAAATACCATATTATTTTTCGTATTTTTTGTTGTAAAACATCAGGTTACATAGTATAGTGGTCATCATTTAGTTGAGACTTAGGAATAGGTACTGATTGGGTAAAATTTCTTACTTGTTGCCTTCAAGTATGTATTATGCGACATTGAATTTACTAAACATACTCTTACTTTAGTACTTTCACATTAATAAATTATTCTATTGACTTAGTATTTTATTTAAAAGTATGAGTCTATTAGATACATACTAATCAGAGAAATGATTTATATTCCGTATCCTAATGAATCGATAACAAATATAAAACCTCTCTTTAATATAATACCCTTCTTGCTACCACTACGACCTACAAAGTATCACAGTTATATGAACCACCATAACATTACTATTCAATTGATGGTAATACAAAAATCTCAAAGTAGTTAAAAATAACAAATTTTCAACAACAATTGATCTACTATTATTTTATGATAAACACCATGCCGTCCGTAACTCAAGCAATAAAAGTCAACAGATTAATTTTCGGATGCATTCGTAGAATACATCTTTTATAAACTTTAGTAGAAGTCATTAAAAAATTAATTTTAACGGATACACTTATTCCGCAACTTTAGAGCACAACAGTAAAATATAATAACAACAGCTACTCTTGGAAGCTAAAGCTTGAAAAATATAGCATATGGCCTTATGAATTAATAGAAGAGCAATATCTGCTTAAATTGTAATCGATAAGGTATCTTATCAGAAATTAAACAAAGATGTCACCCTGGCAGACAAAAAATAACGTCAAAAATAAAATAAATTGCATCAATTAGCACTTACAAACTTATTATATGTATCATTTTTTGAGTATTTGCTTAGTCCTTATACGCTCCTGCTCTTCCCTCTCTAAGCGTTCTTGCCGCATTTGGTCGATAGATTTTCTCGTTGACTTCTGAGCTTTATAGATCTAAATCAAATAAAGCATTGATATCTAAAAATTTTATCTATTAAACTTACAATATTTTTATCTGACTTATTTTTCACTGTCTTTATGGGATTATTAATATAGTCTGTCTTTTTCTTTATAATAAAAAGTGGATCATCTTGCAGCGTTTCTTCGTGACTCTTTTTTCTTTTTATACAAATTATACATAAAGTTTTTAATATTAAAGAATATATAAACTTGAATGGTGCATTTACTGGAGTGCTTTTCGTTTTGTATGCCTCGGATCTATTTCCAAGATACCACAGATTCGACTTTTCTATTTATTTTTGATTTATAGAATAGATAATAAAAAATTTTATTATAACCATTTTTATCTGTGGTAGAATTAAGATAAGTATATTTATAGGTTTCATTAAATTGACGCTGTTTTACTTTCAAATCATTTATATAATCACTATTCTAAATTATATTTGAGATAAATTATAGAATAGAATATATACATTAAGTTCGGAAGCAACAAGGTTATCAGTGCTTGCGGGCGTAGTTTTAGAGAAAGTATTTCCATAAAAATCATCTATTGATCCTCCAATTTTAGCATATTTTTCAGCGTTAGCCTAAAATGGATTATAATATGGTATTTTTAATAGTACTAGATAACAAAATACAGATATTCTTGACCTACGATTTAATTCTTGCTTTGTTTTTTTAGCATTTTCTTCATCTTTTTTTACTTTGGCAATATTACCTTTATTACGCGTATGCCAGCTAAAAAATAGTTTTTTACAAAAAATTTTTTATGATGTTCTCAAATACCTTTTATGAGGCAGAATATTCATTAAAAAATAAGATGAAACTTTTTGTATTTTAAAGATGCGCGAGTCGGTACGGATAAAAAAAATTTTGAATTATTTTTAGGTTTGTTTAAATTTTTTAACTTTTTACTGCAATTGTATATCACTAATTCATGATTTTTTTAACTATATAGAGGATTCAATAGGTGTGGTAATAGCTAATTTTCTACTAATAATATAAATTTTTTTTTCATATTCAACCTATGTTAAACAATGATTACTTAATTCTTTTATACATGTAACAATAAAATATACGTTAAATGTCCAAATTTTGAGTTAATTCCATTTATATCTGCGGATACGCGCATGCGCGCCGAATAGTATTTAAACGAAATGATGTACTGTTGATTGAGACGCTGATTTCGTCTTAGGTATTTGTATTTACATTGTAAAAACTTTATTTTTTGGTGTACATGATAAAAACTAAGATGCAGCTAACTCTTCTGTATAGTTTGCGTTTGTCAAGTCTTCTCAATTAAATGCTGTAGGTAGTTTATTGGAGTCTTATTATCACCAGTTGTACGATATCACTAAAATAAGAGTCCAATTTAATATTAAATGGTAGCGTGGTAGTTAAAATGCACAGAGCGTTCTTTTATATTAATTCTTATTTGGTCACCACCACAATTTCCAAATACACTATTTATATCGAATCTACAATATAATACTTTAATTGGGCAGATAATTAATTTTATTTTTTCGATCATAATACAAGTTTTTTTAGTTACAATGTAGGACCCCTGGGGCTGTAAATTTGAAGTTGATAACGCTCGCTTCATTAAACGCTGTAGGCATCGCAGTTGTGTTAATTATCGTAATTCATACACCAATATCCGACTTATTATTCTGCCGTAGTGTGACAGCTTAACCCGCTAATCATCCTCGATTTTAGACGACCACCCTCTTACGCTATCCATTCATTGGAAGTTAGCTCTATGGGAATCATATAAAAAAGACAGAAATTTACTCTCGTATTGTTAGTGCATAAGCACATGATTTTACTACTCCTTGTTTCGTCCCACTACTAGCATGATCTATTATTTTTTTTATAGAAACATGCAATTACCACAGTGCTTCTAATGAATTCGGATTAAGTGATACGAGAGATCTAAAACAATTGAAACACTGAGTCGCGAGCCCGCGACCATAGAATTAAAGAACACTAAGCCATAAGTTATCTTTTTGGATTATGGTGGTTGTTGCTTTAAGGAATACTAACACACGAATGAACTCTACTACTGTTAAAACAGTCATAAAAATATCACATACGATGAGATATATTATATTATATTTTGAGATTGGCACTATATAATTAGGATCATTTAGTGATTTTGATTCACGCAACTTCACAAAATAATAATTAGGATTATACAATAGTTGTGAATAATGGACAATACGTTCACTCTGAAGAGGTGTTTACGTTGTATAATGGGGCATGTTCGACCCACTTAAACAAATCCTAATAAGTTTTGCTTCGATTTTATGATTAAAAATTTGAAAATTCTAGCTCATATAAAATAGTTTAACATAATCACTATTCATATAATCATTGTATAAAAACGCTATTAGAAAAAAAAATTAAACAATTCTGTATTTTTAAGTACAGAATTGATCATCAATAAGTCTTTCACCCATATACCTCTTTATGTTGGTGCAAATTTATACGAACCTCGTAGTATTACTCTTAATAACTTTTTAACTCCCTTAAACAAACAAACATACATTCATAGAATTATTATCTAATATCTATATCAGCATTTCTCAACTTTTTGCCATTACGGAACCCTTAAAATAAACCTCATGTCTCAAGTAACCTCTACGCCAAAAATCATATACTGTATATTTCTCTTATACATATATATTTAAGGCTGGTTTAAAGAAAAATTATACTTTTGTTTAATTTTTAGTGATGCTGGATAAGGTTCATACTGCCTGATTATGATACCTCATCTAGGAGTTTTTATTCACGTACAGAAATAAATTAAACATAAATATGAAGTAAACAATATCATATACTTATAATAAATAATTGTAAATGGAACGAAGACAGGTAATTGTGTACCAATTTGTTAGTTATTTATCCTTTACTGGCATTGTTGAAAAGACAACCGATAAATCAAGGTAAGTTGTACTGTGAAACAATAAATTATACAAGCTTATGTTACTTTCAGCATATAATAATGGAAAACATGCTTCTCTAACGTGACACCTGTGTCTTTTATCACACGAATACTTAATTCTAGGTAAAATGCGGATAACACGCACTAATTTCATTTTCAATTTCTTGTACTGCACCTCGCCCAAGTATCTTACCAACTATAAATTTACAAGCTGGCTATATTAACCCCTCATCAACGGTGTGATTTTTCCATTTCAGCGAAATAATTTCCAACGGCAAAAAACTTGTTTAAGAGCATTTTCACTTATGCTAGCGTAGCTTACAAAAGCTTTACTCTGTTTCTTTTAAGATTCCAACAGCCACTTGAAAATCTGCGCTTTAGCTATTCATATGAGTATGACACTTTGTAGGGTGTCTTTTTAGTATAGCTTAAATCATTTCTGCATTAGAAAGCTATTTGCCACAGACAACACACAGTGTATAAGGACAGGTTGAATCATTGGTCCATGTGTGGCCCACTGGTATGAAACTCTCATGGTAGAGACGGATCTTCTCTCTTTATCGTTATTGAACTACCAATCAAGTATAATTGGTCAAGAGCTTTTGGTTTGTCATCATTAACCTCGTCAGAAATGACTGGCTGTTTTCTCTTCAGAAATAGCCAAATTTTGTTATCTGTTTGTAATACAGTAGTATGTGAGTTAGAAAATTCGCCTATTTCTCTATTTATAGTTACTAATTATTTTTAAAAAACTATACGATTGGTTTAGTAAGAGAAAAGAATATTGACCAACAATAAAAATCATAAATAATATTACATTTTATTTCTTAGCACTATCATATTCGACTATTTTCGCTCCAGTATTTAATTTTAAATCAATGCACGATCAACCTTAACTTCAATTATATTGCTGCTTATTTCGATTTTTGATTGTTGACTTGCAAAATTTTTAAAATGAAATTTGAGTTACTCAGATTAAACAGACGGTGAAATAACTTTCGACTAGATACAGTGACCGCGCATGTACTCGGTAATGAATGCGCACACTCGACAAAAATCGTATTCAACGTTAAATTTCTTGTAATATAATTATATATTTTAATAATTTCGACAAAATTTTTTCTGCAATACAAAAAATCGAATACTTAGCTCGATGGATTATCTCGACTTTTATTAGGCGCATTTTTATACTTACATTCAAATTAGAGGATCCACACATATCCTCTATTTTGTTTTTATGGACTCTCTCTTAGTTTTTTCGAACTTTCTTTTAAGTATCACTAAAAAATCTGTAATCCCTAAGTTTTGTAAGGAATTCTAAACACCCCAACCATGAGTCCATATAATTATTTCTTCCTTTGTCTTTTCAACAATGATTCTTCCGAGAATCATTGTTACTCCTCCTGTTGTCATTATTAAAAAACAATTAACTGCTTCATCAATTCCACCTATCATCCAGTACTGCTGATTTTTAAAATCCTAACATTGTGTTTCCTTTGTGACATTGCGGTTTCATCTATTTGAACAATAATACCTCTCCCACAAAATTTTCAAAATTAATCATCTAGTTAGACATCATGAAGTCCTAAACTACTGTCTTCAACTGACTGCTGGTAGAAAAGGATAATATTGAAAGATACTTTTTAATTATTTAATAAGTAATTTTTAACTTCTGTATAATTAGGACAATAAAAAAAGCATTTCCGCAGTAGAAGTTTAGACATCTCGAATATGTGCGTTTTCTAATATGATTCGCACTTATATTGATAACCATCACTGACATCTCTTCTTTACAAAATAAACATAGAACAGTCACAGAATCACTTGCTTAAACATTTTATTAATCCATGATTTTGCAAAATTTTGACGGCGGATTCCATATTATCGCACAAAAAAATTAAAATAGTAATTTTATCTATTGTCTCAAATGTGAATATTTTTTTGAAATTAGCCATAGGAAGAAAATTCGACGAAATCTAACAAAAGTTAAAAATTCATAACTCTTTGTAATTTAATAAACCTTTGGAATATGATGCGCACGCGCTTTTTTGAAAATGACTTTGACGTGATTTTTAGTAGTTGAACACTTGAAGTGCTATCTACCTTTCTTTAATATTCTTATATTACTTATGTTTTAAATGTCCAAATATTTCATATCGACTATAATATCCCCAAAGTATCAATTTTAAGTAATTTTCCCGGGAAATGAAACTCTAGACTATTTATTAATAAAATCGTTTAACTTTCATTTTAAAATTTTTTAATAACGAATCCACAATAAATAATTTAAATAAGGGATAATGTAACGAAAATTTAATAACAAACGTGCATTGATTTGGATATTCAAGACAAATAAATAAAATAGTCTACTAAAATTATAGATTTCTTTAAAAATGTAATATTTTTTAAGAGTTCCATCGTTTTTAAATATTCTTTTCTCAAAGTAAACTATACCTATATGTTTCGAAAAATCATAGATAACTAGAAAAAAAGATATAGGCGAATTTTCTAAATGACATACTACTCTATTACCTATTCGTTATTTCTGTAAAAATAATGAAAAATTATTGGCAAAAATAAAGCTTAAGCTATTGGAGGACAAAGAACTAGCTTTGAGAGAGGAAGAGATTATCAAATAAACTGGCTAAAACATACAATATAAAGCGTTCTTTAATATTTACAAAAATTAGAGAAATATCGCTCATTGCTGGAAAATAAATTTACTGAATATCGTTGATGAATGACGGACCGTATCTGCACAGTAGGAAGTACAGAGAAGACTTACAGGGCCACAGCCATGCATGTTTCCTGTACTGAGTGAATAAGTAGATACATGAATCAGTCACATAAAAATGCAAAGCTTACCTAACTACTTCTCGCGGAACGCTAATATATAATTTTAGGAATAGGTTGTATGTAATAGGAAAATAAATTATGCAAACTCTACAAGACTTGATTATGCTGAGCATTAAAACATATTTTTTAAATTCAAACTAACATGAATCGAAAATTATTGTTATATAGACTAATATAAAAATATATAGTTTTTTAGCAATGATTATTCAAAAAGTCTGTCATTAACTCATCATCAGTATTCCCTTCAAAATATGATTTCTTAAAGTCTTCATATTGACAACGATTTTTATTATTTTCGCAGGAATTAGAACATAATGCTGATTCACATGAAATGTCAATACCATTATAAAGAATTTTGATGTAGTGTACAATTTGGTCTTGTTGTGTATTATACCAGAGTTCAAAAGTAAGTCGTGATGCATAATACGGCCAATAGTTGTAATTATCAGGTAATTGTAGTGTTAAAATAAGTGGCAAGATAGTTGTGTCATGTGTACTATCAACAAAAATATATAAAGGTGTGTCAGTGCGATTTTTATTAATAGTTAGTGTTATATCAACATTTCGGAAAAAATTGAGCATTATCACCCGGGTTAAAACAGAAACATTCATATATAGACTATTAACGGTCAACAATTCATCCATGAATTCTATAAGATCATATTGTGTTTGTTCTGATAATTTATTATTGATGAGGTCTTTTATATCCGAGCGATAATGACAATTAAAAGTATAATTCTATCCATTAATCTAAATAAAAAAATATTATACTCATTCATAAATTATAAATAGATATACTTTGATAAGATTTTGATATTTTCAAACCGATATGTATCTTTTATCATATTATTACCGATAGTTGATAGTAGGTTTTCATATTTTTTAATGAAACTACTATTTGGTTTTAAATGTGTATACATATTGTCATATTTGTGTAGTATTCTACTGCAATTGAGTATATTCTTTGTCGATGGATCGGCTAGAAGTAAGCCTGTCAACTCGTCAACATATTCTATATAAATATCTGGCGATCGTTTGACACTAACTAGTTCTTCATAAGAACTGTTTAGTAAGCCAGATATAAATGCTATTCCGCTTAGTTTTGCTCTGTTTTTACCAGTTGTTCGCAACACAACATTATACCTATTTTCGTACGCAAGATTTTTATATTTTTTATCGAAATGTTCACCGAGATAGAACATTTGAACCATTCCACGGGGTGTAAGTGCACTAGATTTACATTGGTCAGCAAATTTGTAAGGTAATCCACAAAGATTGTCCAAAGTTGTTGCGTCATTGATAGGTGATGAACGCATTCTATTGATATTCATCAGCCACTTTTGTAAATCAATGCATTTATTGTGAACTTTTTCAGCCGATATAAATGATGTACTATTGCAGTTTATATCAACCTTTGGTATTAAACCATCGAGTTTTTTATAATCAGCATCATAACTTCTGTCTCCATGTCTGAATATAACCTAAATTAGGTCATTAATATTTGATTTTTAAGAATTAAAATACGAGTAATATGCAACGTTCATAAAATATTTATTTTATCTTATAAGTACAATAGATGATAATTTAATAAGAAAAGAGATTTAGTAAAATTTTAATCAAAACAGTTCTTGTGATGATTCGTTTAGTTTTATGATTATTTTAATTAATAAAAATTATGTTTTAATTTTTATTGATATGAATTGGGATTTTAGTTGGATAATTTTCCATGCTTTTTTGCAATAATCGTCAAAAAACTATAATTAAAATTTCTAGAGATCATAAAATTTGTATAATTTACGAATGGACAAGTGTATGTAGAGATTCACAGTATGATTTTGTGTAGTAAGTTCCTATAAGACTATATATTTCGTATGATTTTAAAAATCATTTAGCTAAGCTCTATTAAAATGATAAAAAAATAATTGAGTATATCACTATTACATGTGACATAAATATAATATGCCGATCAATTCTTGATGTATTCAACATTTCGTATTTATAATTTCAAATGTAGTTTTTAAAGTAAGAGTTTAATAGAAAAAAATCATTAATCTTATATATATCTTTTGTTAAAATATATTAAGATATCATAAATAACGACTTTAATAAGGGCTTTGTCAACATAGATGAATTAAGAATAGCTGTAGTTTTATTTCAATTGTTGCCAATGACTTACAAAAAATTATTCCGTCTCTACATTTACGTATTTGAATTTGGATCAATAAAATATAAAAAAGCATTTTAGAGAGAAATAAAAATATTTCGAGTACGATCTAATTTTACGCGACTTAGCTTTTACACCAAAATGACACTCTGTTTCTAAATCTATGTAATTTTATGAGGTAAACTATTTTAGTTATAGACTACTAACCATCGCATTAAAATGCATATGAAATTGTCTGTCTTAAGGTATTTTAAATAAAACTTATATTGATATTGAAAATTTCGGATTATACGAGCTTGTTAAATTTAAATAATTCAAAAATTCTTCCATGATTCGATGAGATTTTATCAAAGAAATTTTTTATAGAATAAAAATCGAATTTTAAAAATAAGCATACTTATTAGACAATCATCTTATTAATAGACAGTCATCTTATTAATAGACAACCATCTTACTAATAGACAATCATATTATTAATAGACAATCATTATTAATAGACAATCATCTTATTAATAGACAATCATCTTACTAATAGACAACCATCTTACTAATAGACAATCATCTTATTAATAGACAATCATATTATTAATAGACAGTCATATAATTAATAGAACTATAGACATTTCAATTCGTTTAATAATATTCACTATACACTGCGTTGTTGAAGATTTGAATAACGATCAGCTGTTACCAATTCTATATAACTTCAATATTAGATATATACTACCCTATTGATATAGTACAAAAAAAATATTTATAATGATTTTGACATCATTTCAGAACAGTGTTCATTAAAGGCCATAGCACTTTGTAATTTTTAGAATGTGCTTAAGGTATTAGGTAGAATTCACAACCATATCTATAACATAAGACATTCTAATATAAAAAGATTTTATATATACTTATAAAAAAATGCACATCTAAATGCTAAATTAAACATGACATGCTTGTTTTATTAATAAAAAAAACTTTAAGGCATTCACTTATGCCTCTGAACATAAATTACTAAGAAATGCTCATGTAAAAGCTTTATGAAACTCTCAGGTGCAATACTACACCTGATAATCAAAATAAAATTATACCAATTGGAAATCTATAATGCTTTCCTAATTGTAAGAATTTAACACATTAAGCATTCCTAAATTCATATCTTATACAATCCAATACTAATATAATATCTGTTAAATGAAATTCTGAGATTTTGGTTTTACAAGCATGTAATTTTTCCAAAGAGATATATATTTCTAAATTCATATGTTAGCTATCACCACTAAGTTAAACAAAATATTCAAAATGTAAGACGTCCCCCTCTAAAAGTAGTATGAAAAATTATTTATAACAAACGTACAATTAGTATACATTTTTGTACTGATTTAGGATCTAACATAAAAAATATTAAAATATAGTAAAAGGGAAGTTTTATATTTTAATATCATTAAAAACCTCAATTCGCTTAATCTTTAGCATCTATAACGTTTAAATTAGTTTAAAGGAAGAATCAACGCCGTATTAATAGTATGCATGTTTAAATCCCTCAATTTTAATATATTTTGGGTATGAAGAAAAATAACTTTCTCAGATTGTACTAAGAAGCATAATATTATGTCTTATTTTGGAGGATAAGTATGTAACCATAATACAACGGGACAAGGGGACAAAAAAAGCATAAACAGCTACAAAAAAATTACTCATTAAAATTCTTATATTATTGTAAAAGCGTTTCGTATACTTTATTAAAAAATTTACGACTACATTTTCGCTTTACATAAAAAATAACATAACTTACATAAGCCATTGATAATATATCACCAATATCATGTTTTCCCTCATTTCCAGACGGAAAATGATCAATATTACAATAGCGATAATATCTGTGTTTTAAATAACATGCCCTTGTATTATACGAGTATATGTCTAAATTTTATATGAATATTAAAAACATATATATTTATAACATACAATATGATGCTATAATAAATAGCAAGACAATATTAGATTCATCATAAAACTGTTTTTTTATATTCCATATCATTTATATATCTTATATCAAAAAAATTTATATATTTTATAACGACAAATATGATTCCTAACTGCGTGTGCCACTGTTACCGTAGTGATTAAATATTTAAGCTCTACCTAATCGTTGATTTGCATATAAATTAACTATCAGCCTTGTAATCTTCTTATTATATTACATTAAATTATGGTATAAATCGCATTCATTTTCTACCATTCTAACAAAACTAATTCCCATTACGTGTATATTGTTAAAATATTCGTCTGTTATATCGCAAATATACATACTTAATTAATAAAATAAAATTATTCAAAATCTACGCTTGAGTATGTCTTATAATTCTTATTTTTAATGCAAAAAGTTTTATACAAAATAATTATTTAGTTAGTCGAATTAAAACCTATTGATGATAATTAATTATAACAATTAGTTACTATAACAAAATTTTACATTTATATTTCTTTTTATTGTTTAAAAAATGCGAAAACTGTAAATTCAATTCCTTTTGAATTTACTTTAAAAATTTTAGTAATTTAAATTACACCTGTGTAAAATATAATCAATAATATTCTATTTTATATGAAAATTATTTTATATTCTAATTATATTATAGAAAAATGATTTCTTTTTTTTATTATAAAAATATAATATTCAACGTTCTAAAAATATTAAATCAACAAAGTATGCGCAAAATTTTATGATTGTTACTATTTTCATTAATCATATCGCATAATCACGGTAGATATTAACATTAAAATAAAGTAATAAAAGTATGTTTGTTGTTTATTTTTTGGGGAAAAATTAATGTGTGGTCACTATTTTAATGCATGACGAATATTTGTTTTTTTTCGTGCGAATTAGTCTAATAATGACACCTATCAATGAACTAATATGATTTTTATTATATTAGTAAAAATTTTGTTAATGTAATTCAAAGTTAATGTTAAATGTAAAAATGGTAATATAAACAACATACTGGGTATTTTTTAATTTGTTTCTAAATAATATCATACTTTATTTTGATATTTACCTAATATTAGAGATATTTGTTTTTTTCAGTGACAACGACTAGACTAATCTAGATAATCCTTAAATTAATACACTAGTTGCGTAGATTATTTGCGCAATCTCATTCGTTTGTTTATTAAAAAATATTTGCATTATTACTCTGTATAAATGCGTGTAGATTTATTTCGAATATCATTACGAATTTTTGAAAAATTTGTAATTTTATTGTGGATATGATTCTTAATATGACCAATTTTACGTGAAAATCGCACTATCTTAGTTGTAATAATTACGATGTTTTTAATGTCGAAGATTATATTAGTAAATTATAACTTTTTTAATTTTTTTGCATATATGTATTCTCTTTCGATTATATTGTAGTATATTAATAAAAATACTTTTACACTTAATATTATTTTTTAAATGTGAAAATGAGTTATACAATATGACTTATATTTTATTAATCAAAATTTAAGCCACTGTTTAATAAACAGAAATTTACAAAAGATTAAATAATAATTTACATCTTTAGACATGTAAATTAATAAACGAAAAATATGGTTTTTTTTATAGATCTTTGTAATATAAAAAATATTATCACACTAGCTACGACAATACTCTACATTTAACATTGGGAATTGACAAAAGTAAAATACATGAAATATTCTCAGATTATTAAAATGGTAGTAGCTTATTGACTTATGGATCAGCATATAACCATCGTGGCGATCATATTTATAGTAATCGAGCTAATAGATTTATTTCATTCATTTCAATATAGCTAAAATTCTTATATTACTTTATATATACTTAAGATTCTTATATAACTTTTTTATATATATCAAAAATTCTTATATTAATTTATATATCAAAAAATCATATATTAATTTATATATAGCGAAAATTCTTATATTACTTTATATATACCTAAGATTCTTATATATCTTTTTATATATAGCAAAAATTCTTATATTATTGTATATATCAAAAATTCTTATATTAATTTATATATCAAAAATTCTTATATTAATTTATATAAAGCGAAAATTGTTATATTACTTTATATATCAAAAATTCTTATATTAATTTATATATAGCGAAAATTCTTATATTAATTTATATATAGCGAAAATTCTTATATTAATTTATATATAACTAACATTATTTCGTTAATTTTATATATAAAATTTAATTAGAATTTAATGTCGTGTATTATCGAAGATGTTCGTTGGCTTTCGTTATTTGAGGTTATGAAATAGAGTCAGTTGTTTCTATTTTTTCATTGTAGTATATTTATTTTTGAAGTCTTTTCAAATTTTGCCACACACTTTATGTTACCGTTTTAAATTTAACAGAATCGACAACTCCCTATGAATAATATTGCATAATCTAATTCTGCACGATAAGACTCAAAGAATTTTGTAACTATCGTTAACACTCGTGACGAAATAACAAATGACCGCATATATCCTATTCCTTCTTTCGTTATGCCCTTATTATTCATAATGAGGATTGTTTTTCGAACTATTACATTTCTCTTGGACTACCACCATAAGAATTGAAGGATATTTTTGTGTTATTACGGTGAACTATTTTTGCTTTTAGAATTTTCGTTGAAATAGTTCTTTGTACTTTTGTTATACGTTTTTCTGTATACAGTCCCCTCTACAACTTGTCAGTTATAATTTTGTATAGAACATCTATTCGGGGTTTTATTTCTTGTAATCTGATTTTAACTTCTTTAGTGTCTATATTTTCTTTGTTATTTCTTGTGATTTTTAGTGTCTGATTTTAACTTGCTAATTGTTGCTTTCAAGTGTTGAACATATGAATTAACATTTGGTGTAATAAGTAATTATCTTTAATGTCGGTGACGAGAATGTCATGGGATTCGATCAAGAATAATTTGGTGAAAAATTTTCTTTTTTAAATTATATTTTTATATTAGCAGAGCGTTCTTCATCCATCCCTCGCCTTCATAAGTGGTGTTTGGCTGTCATGACCTTCATTGTTTATTAAATACTTCTACATTGTCATTTTCTTCTATATGATAAGTTGTAGTGAGTGATTTTTTAAGCATTATTCAAAAGCTAGGATTAGTAGTGTAGTCCGTTATCTATAACTTTGAATTCTGTTAAATTTAACAGAAAATACTTAAGAAGGCCACGATCATTTGATACAGGAATGGCACCTAGAATTGGGACGGCTTGAAAAAACTTTTGAGAATACATCAAAGATAAGGAGATTGTGTGTATACAACTTCATGCCTATTTAAATGGACCGATTATATCGACCTCCAATATGTCCAAGAATCCTTGGGAATAAATCAGTATTAATAGGGCTTTATCGTATCATTCAAAGTGTATTTAATATTTTGTGCAGCTTTGAACAAACTGTTGATTTCTAGCCAACATATAGGCTAATAAAATTATTTTTTGATATGACTGAATATTGCAAAATATCCAGAGTGCCCTGAATTCTCGTCTTCCTTTATTACTCTTTTCAGCGTTTAATGGGCACGAATATTTTTAGTTGTTTTTATCTTATCACCCCAGGCTAGTTTTCTAAAAAAAAAATTTCATCGGTCAATGCACACTTACAATGGGATAAAAAATATTTTTAGGTATAATGATTTTTGACCACTCTCATCATTGTGATATTCATATTAGGATCTTATTTTTCAGACTCTGGTTTCTTAATAAGAAACATGACTTGAACGTAGAAATCTGTGACAAACATCCTCGGCCATTTTTTTAAGTTTCCTTTTTAGTAAACTATTTCAAATTCATGCTCATGCAGCTTTATTAACCATGTATATATTTTCTTAGAACGTAAAACTACTGGCGCAGCTTATTGCGCTGTGATGTTCATGTTAGACTTGCTTTATTAAAAACTGTATTCCTCTTAGTAAAGTCAATCATAATAATTCACACACCATGCTTCGGCTTATTATTCATACGTAGTGAGAAAATTTAACCTACTAAATATCCTCGCTTTAGGGTGACCACCACCCCTGTTTTCTATTTATCTATCGGATTTCGCTCTATGAATATCAATTAAAAAGAGCCGTATTTTTACTCGACACCCAGTTAATTAGCATAAACAAGCAGAAAGTTGTCTTTACGGTATAAGCTTTGCTCGCTGACCTCGTGGTCATGGATTCGAGGCCAGATGCCGCCGACTGTTTACGGTTTTTTGCGCCCTTATATCCGAAGTTAGTAGAAATAATATTTTGATCACGATATTCTATAGAAAAATGATAATCTCTGCTGTCGGCGGAAGTGTTAAATCGAGTGGTGATGCACTAGAGTGGGAAAGTAAATTCCTACCTTTATTGGAGTGATTTCGATAGAGCAAACGTTCAACAGAGAAATAGAATAGGGATGTTAATAATCTTAAAACAAGGATATTTAATGAGTTAAAACTCTCACACTACAGTTGAATAATAATTCAGAGTTAGGTATGCGGATGAATTATGACGACAAACACCGCTGCGGTGCCTACAGTATTTAAAAAAGCAATTCTGACTAGCTTGAACTTCACAGCAAAATAAGCCGCACCAATGGATCTAACCTCGTAACTAAAAAAATGAAAAATCCTAGTGCACCAGCACTCGATTTCACCCTCCCATTGCAAACTATAGTCTACACTTTTAACAGAATTATGCAATAACCATAGTTTTCCTACTAGATTCGAACTAAAGGATACAGCTGACTGGAAACAGTGAGCAGAGATTAGATTTGAACCCGCTATTGGCGAAGTCTAGTCTATTTAAACTAAGATATATGTCCACTTTTATCAAATTTAATAAGATACAGCGAGATAACTTACCTACCCACTAATAATTACATATATTTAATAAAAAGGGCTGGCACAGATTTTGTGTGTGTACTAATCATTTTTCAACCTACAAAAATTGTTTATAAAGTTTTTTTTTGTACAATGACTCTTTTACATATTTTTTGTTATGATAGTATTTTATAAATACTATTATAGATTAATCATTTACCAATTTGAATAATAATGATATATTTTTATGAATTATACCTCATTGTATGTATAACAAATACTGAATAATTTCACATGTACTCATAATGAAAACAGGGCTAATTTTCTATTCTACGCATAAAAAATTTATGTTAGAAAAATGTACTATATGGAAAACTAACATGTTTTAAATAACATTGTTAAAAAAAATTCATATTACCAATTTTAGAAAAAGTGAAAAGCACTTCAGCTTAAGCTTAAGCTTGATATAATTATTTTTCACAAAACATGATATTTAACTTATCCCTACAATTTAATACATTGTTTTTATTACTGACAACTTCCGGCTGCTCCCAGCTGGAGAAATATAACAAAGTTTTTAATTAAATTGTTTTAAAGGAATATCTTGTATTAATTTCTCAAAGAGAAAATACGTAGAGTATTTTGTTTACCTATTTAGTACATATACTAAATATGTAAAATATAAAACAAATAATGTCAGCTTGACTCTAAAAGAAAAAAAATCATCATAAAAAAGTTAAAAATTACAAATAAAGGTGTACAGAAATTTTAGGGTTGTTTACCGATTACATACTTACATGTGTTCTATTCATATTAAAGCGTATGTATTATAGAATAAAATAACTATTTAGCGAAATGTAGCATCATTACAAAAATTCAAAAACCTGTACTTTGGAATTTTTTTTTAATTTACAATTATTCCTACTCTAATAAAGCTTAATAGTTTCATTTAGCATGTATTCAAGTATATTAGAAAGAAGTACGAGCTTCAAGAGAAAGTGAGCATTTAAATTTTGTAATTAAATATATAGCTTTTATTAAATTAGATATAAAAATATTAAAAAAAAGAATAATGAAAAGTTTTGTTTCTTCTTAAAGAAACATTAAAATAGAGTGAGATGTTCATTAATTATATATAAATGGTAGTTTTATTTAAAAATGAGAATAATGCAGAATAACAACAAATTTTTTAATGTTACTGGGGTCGCTTATAATAATTTTTTTCATAGAGAAGGGAGAAATTTAATAATTAACTAGAGTTATCCATAGATGTATATAAAAAGTGTAATACGTTAAAATATACACATTTTTGTTTAGAAGTAAAATATTACATCAAAATAATAAATATAATTGCAATTCAAGCTTATACATAAAACTACATGATACAAAAGTAATGAGATTGCTATTTTTTAGTGAATTTAAAAAGATACTAGAGGTAGATCGATTTACAGTGTAAAACAAAAATTTGTGAAGAATCGAATCATTGTTGTTTTACCTAAATTATATTTATTTGAAAGATTAGCGCTTTAGTAGATATATTTCTCATTCTTTTGCCTTTTCAAAATCAGTCTCTGAACATTTAACACATTTCCCTTTGCGTAAGAAAGCGAAATCAATCTCTTTTGAGAAAAAAATCTTTAAGTTAATCACATATTTATTTTTCAAATTAAAATAAGTTTAATTATATTCTACACTTACCTTTATAGACAATTTACATAGTGTGTAAGTAATGAGTGCGTATATTGTTTTCTAACTTTAAGTGTTGTATAATAGAAATGTCATTAAAATTTTTGTGTTTTTTTAGTCACAGGCTAATCATAGGCAGCTTATTCTCCAAGTTAGTTAAAGTTTGTCAGAATTACTTAATTAAAATCTTTGGATACCAAAACAGATTTCCCTATTATTATTCAATGCGCTAGAGCCCCGCTTATTATTCAGCAGTAATGAATGACTTTAACCAACAAACAATCCCTAACTAATCCAGTGCAGATGATAGTATTAAATTAATAACGTCAACGAAGAGGATACTTAGTTTGTATTCTTATATATGAATAAAAGATTATAGCGACTCAATGAGGATCGCTCCCACACCAGCATGATCCAAAATGTTTAATATAAGAATTTAAAATTACCAAAGAGAAAATAGTCAAAGTAAGCGAAACAAAGGACAAGAAAATGTGATCAACAAAGAAATTTCAACTTTTATTATCATTTATTGATGAGTCATATGACGATTGCTTTTTTACTATTTGTAAATAAAGATTTTTTGAGTAATATTTTTGTATTTTTAGATTTTTATAGCTATAAATTACATATATCTTTCGTTTTTGAACTCATCATTACAACTAAGATAATAATGATTCAAGACATTTGTAACATTTCACAAATGAGATAAAGAATTAGTTATATAATTCTTATAAATAGATAATATGATACTCAGTATCAAAAACTAAGAATACGCTAGAATCTGTGTATTCCAGATTATTGTGTCGAAAATTATAAAAAATTCTTTTCTCTTTCCTAAAGTTCCCCCCGCGACACATTTATTGTTTTCTTTTATTCCAAAGATAACGTCTTGTAGGAATAAATAAATTTAAAATTACCACAGACCAGTACAATTCATTTTCTTAATCTTTTTAGTATATCTTAATTTAAAGCGTGTTGAGGTTTCTAATCATCTCAAATTACAAATTTTCTTAGTATTCACCAATCAAAAATATTTTAAATTAGTAAAAAAAATAAAATTTATAATTTTTGTTGTAGCTGATCAAAGTATTAGTATTTTCAACTAATATTATGTAATTCGTATT
>NW_027255267.1:5000-27613 GCF_042242105.1 Pempheris klunzingeri | reverse complement strand
TCCTCGTCTCCCCAACAGGGAAAGCTGATAGGTGGGTTCAACCTGCGTTTCAATTCAAACATCATCAAACAAATGTCGACATATCAATGATAGAGCGTTTTATGCTGAAGGCCAGCTTCCTGTTTAGTGGAGCAGCTGTGTGTGTGTGTGTGTGTATTCTACTAAGACAGAAATAGTGTGTAACAGGATGACAGTGTGGTTAACAGGTAAACATGGTTTACAAATCAGAAGTGTTTGATAGAGGGTTTTTATTTTTTGAATTTCTGGAGAAATTAGTTCTTTTCACACACAAATCTGTATTTCTGAGTTAAATGAGCTAATAAAAGGAAGAGATTCAAAATATAAAGCAGAGAGTCGTGTTTTCTTCTGTGTTTCCAAAATAAAATGTTCATCAGCTGATTCAAATGTGTGATTGAACTTAAACTAACAGGAACATATTTATCATCGGAACAATGAGCCACCTTTAAACTTCCACTCAGTGAACTGATTTGGAACTTTATCAAGTTAAACATAATTAAATATCAAACCAGATGATCCACCTGAGACAGGAAGCTCACTTTAATGACACAACGCCACCATTGGAACCAACAGGTGCAACCACAAAGAAGTGTAGTGTCCTCTGATTGGTCGGTATCAGTCCGTATGAAGAAGCGTCCTCTGATTGGTCAGTATCAGTCTGTAAAGAAGCGTCCTCTGATTGGTCGGTATCAGTCTGTAAAGAAGCGTCCTCTGATTGGTCGGTATCAGTCTATAAAGAAGCATCCTCTGATTGGTCGGTATCAGTCTATAAAGAAGCATCCTCTGATTGGTCGGTATCAGTCTGTATAAAGAAGCGTCCTCTGATTGGTCGGTATCAGTCTGTATAAAGAAGCGTCCTCTGATTGGTCGGTATCAGTCTGTATAAAGAAGCGTCCTCTGATTGGTCGGTATCAGTCTGTAAAGAAGCGTCCTCTGATTGGTCGGTATCAGTCTGTATAAAGAAGCGTCCTCTGATTGGTCGGTATCAGTCTGTATAAAGAAGCGTCCTCTGATTGGTCGGTATCAGTCTGTATAAAGAAGCGTCCTCTGATTGGTCGGTATCAGTCTATAAAGAAGCGTCCTCTGATTGGTCGGTATCAGTCTGTATAAAGAAGCGTCCTCTGATTGGTCGGTATCAGTCTATAAAGAAGCGTCCTCTGATTGGTCGGTATCAGTCTATAAAGAAGCGTCCTCTGATTGGTCGGTATCAGTCTATAAAGAAGCGTCCTCTGATTGGTCGGTATCAGTCTGTATAAAGAAGCGTCCTCTGATTGGTCGGTATCAGTCTGTGTAAAGAAGCGTCCTCTGATTGGTCGGTATCAGTCTATAAAGAAGCGTCCTCTGATTGGTCGGTATCAGTCTGTATAAAGAAGCGTCCTCTGATTGGTCGGTATCAGTCTATAAAGAAGCGTCCTCTGATTGGTCGGTATCAGTCTGTATAAAGAAGCGTCCTCTGATTGGTCGGTATCAGTCTGTATAAAGAAGCGTCCTCTGATTGGTCGGTATCAGTCTGTATAAAGAAGCGTCCTCTGATTGGTCGGTATCAGTCTGTATAAAGAAGCGTCCTCTGATTGGTCGGTATCAGTCTATAAAGAAGCGTCCTCTGATTGGTCGGTATCAGTCTGTGTAAAGAAGCGTCCTCTGATTGGTCGGTATCAGTCTGTGTAAAGAAGCGTCCTCTGATTGGTCGGTATCAGTCTGTATAAAGAAGCGTCCTCTGATTGGTCGGTATCAGTCTGTAAAGAAGCGTCCTCTGATTGGTCGGTATCAGTCTGTATAAAGAAGCGTCCTCTGATTGGTCGGTATCAGTCTATAAAGAAGCGTCCTCTGATTGGTCGGTATCAGTCTGTGTAAAGAAGCGTCCTCTGATTGGTCGGTATCAGTCTATAAAGAAGCGTCCTCTGATTGGTCGGTATCAGTCTGTATAAAGAAGCGTCCTCTGATTGGTCGGTATCAGTCTATAAAGAAGCGTCCTCTGATTGGTCGGTATCAGTCTGTATAAAGAAGCGTCCTCTGATTGGTCGGTATCAGTCTGTATAAAGAAGCGTCCTCTGATTGGTCGGTATCAGTCTGTATAAAGAAGCGTCCTCTGATTGGTCGGTATCAGTCTATAAAGAAGCGTCCTCTGATTGGTCGGTATCAGTCTATAAAGAAGCGTCCTCTGATTGGTCGGTATCAGTCTATAAAGAAGCGTCCTCTGATTGGTCGGTATCAGTCTATAAAGAAGCGTCCTCTGATTGGTCGGTATCAGTCTGTGTAAAGAAGCGTCCTCTGATTGGTCGGTATCAGTCTGTGTAAAGAAGCGTCCTCTGATTGGTCGGTATCAGTCTGTGTAAAGAAGCGTCCTCTGATTGGTCGGTATCAGTCTATAAAGAGTGTCGGTGTCCTCTGGGTCTGAACAGTGAAGCCGATGCTGAAGAGCCTTAAAGCTGCTTCCTCTCTAGTGTCCAGCAGGGGGCGACTCCACTGGCTCCAAACAGGAGTCTGATTGGATGGAAGTCAATGAGGAAATGAGGCAACTTCTCTCCTGATTTATCAGCTCAGTGAACAGTTTCCTGATGAGTTTCTGCTCTCAGTCTCTAGTTTACAGTCTTCAGTCACCCCCCCAACCCCTCCCCTTGGACAAAAGACAAATTCTCAGTTTGATGTTCAAAATAGAAAAAAACATTTATTGTAGAAGCTTATAACCACATTTTACAATCCTGACAGTGAAGATGATGTCACATCCTGTTTGATGTCATCTCGTCAAAACAGAATCACCAATCGTTGGTGGAGATTCGGCTGAAAGTTTATTTCTCTCTAAAACAAAATAAACGTCTATAAACAAACTTAAATATTTTTAAAAAACACCAACGAGCCACTGCCGCTCAGGGGGCGGGGCCTACAGCTAGTGGGAGGGGTCTGATTTCCTGGGCCATGCTGATTGGTCGGTACACTGGAATCGGTAGCGCAGGAATCGAACTCGTGGCTTGATATGGAAGTCAGCAGGTATCCTCCAGTTCCACATTTTCTGCACCTGAAACAAAAAAAACAGTTCAGTGTGGAGCATCATGAACAGCGTTTTTCAAACCTGGATTCCACATGAGGTTCCACAAGGTTCCACATGAGATTCCACATGAGGTTCCACATGAGATTCCACATGAGGTTCCACATGAGGTTCCACACAAAGTTCCACACGAGGTTCCACGAGATTCCACACAAGGTTCCACATGAGGTTCCACATTAGGTTCCACTGGGCTTGTCCATATCACCCTCCGGCTGCAGTCCAGTTCTGGTGGAGTCACAGACGTTAACCAGAGGGAACGTGAGCAGAAGCTTCCGGTGGAATCGCGCCTTCAGTCTGTTACAGAAACTATTGACCGAAATGCTGAAACTGGTTTTCTGTCTCAGGCAATCGGACATTTGTCAGGATGATGTGAACAAATCATTTCATCTGCAGAATCAATAGATACTCAATAAGGAAACTGATCGCTGACATAGATGCTGCACACAGACACCAACGAAGAAGAAGAGACTTCATCCTGCAGCACTACTGCACTAGTACTGTCCCTGACAGTCACTTCAGTCACTACTGCAGAACTGCAGTTAGAACCTAGATTAGAAACTGGACTATAACCTGGACTGGGACCTGGATTAGAACCTGACTGTGGTGGTAGTGGATCAGGTTCAGAGGTTCAGAGCTGAACTCACCTTCAGGACTCTGACCAGATGGGTGGTACTGTTCAGTGACTGGACCTGCAGAGAACAAGCAGAACCAGGAAAGGAGAAAGAACAAGCCTTCAGCACCTGATCTCAGATTAGATCCAAACCAGAACCAGAACCAGGGCTGTTAATGAAAACACCCAGTCCTAAACAAAGATCCACCAACACAAACTAAAACCCTAGACCTGACTCAGAGGCAGACTGGCTCTTTTTAAACTGGTTTGACCTAAAGACGTTCAAAACCTGGTTTATAGACTGGATCCAGACTGGTTTCACTATGGTGACCGTTTCAGCCATGAATCTGGTTCCGTGTGAATCTCTGTACGTATCTGACAAATAATTGTAATAAGCCAAACTAAACTGGTTTCAGGCTTTTGGAGGTTTTGAACATTTGTAAAACTTACCAGCCGTCTGCGAGTGATCTGTCACAGCTGGACGACCTGAAACACACACACACACACACACACACACACACACACACACACACACACACACACAGACACAGACACACACACACACACACAGACACACACACAGACACACACACACACACACACACACAGACACAGACACACACACACACACAGACACACACACACACACACAGACACACACACAGACACACACACACACACACACAGACACACACAGACACACAGACACACACACGCACACACACACAGACACACACACAGACACACACAGACACACACACAGACACACACACACACACACAGACACAGACACACACACAGACACACACACACACACACACACACACAGACACACACACACACACACACACACACACACACAGACACACAGACACACACACGCACACACACACAGACACACACACACACACACACAGACACACACACACACACACACACACACAGACACACAGACACACACACAGACACACACACACACACAGACACACACACACACACAGACACACACACAGACACACACACACACACACACACATTTGCGTCAGCAGAAGAAGAAGTGGCCAACACACACTCCACCTGAACTCTTCTTCTACTGTGTCAATAAATGTGACTTACTGGAGTCCACTGGAGTTCCTGTTGGATCTGCTGAAACTACAAACACACCAGTTTAACCTCATGTTCCACCTCTGACCTCTGACCTCTGACCTGTCTGACCTGTCGGCCATGATGGAGAGCGACGCTCACCTGTGTCTGTCCCTGTGGTGTCTGTTACCACGGTAACCAGATCTGTGTGGGAGAAACCACCTGAAACTGGAAAAAAACTACAAGATGACAGACAGGCAAACAGACAGACAGACAGGTGTGTGACAGACAGGCAGACAGACAGACAGACAGGTGTGTGACAGACAGGCGGACAGACAGACAGACAGGTGTGTGGCAGACAGACAGGTGTACCTGTGTGCAGTGTGTGTGTGAAGCTGTCTACAGACTCCGTGTGGAGAACGACAGGTGACGACTCTGTAACACAACATGATCACGTGACAGGAAGTGAGCGCCCAAAGGTGAATTAATGCGTCACAGGTAGGCAGGTTGTCACGGCAACAAGACTTACCTGTGACGTCATGGCCGAGTCCAAGACCTGAAGCTGGAACCAGTCAGAGCACAGAGTCAGGCATCTGTCTCTGATCAATACTGTGAATCAATCTATTGATTTATTGATTAATCCCTCTATCTCACCTGTGAGGTCGATGTTTAGCCCGGTCACTGACTCTGCTCCACCTGATGACATCATCATGACCTCTGATTAGATCATCATCATCCCCGTTAGTCTTATTGATCACTAATAACAGCCCCAATTGATTCATTAAGTATCTTATCATTATTGACTTATTTAGTGATTGACCAATACTTCAGACTGATCGACCAATACTTCAGACTGACTAATCAATACTTAAGACTGATCGACCAATACTTCAGACTGACTGATCAATACTTCAGACTGATCGACCAATACTTCAGACTGATCGATCAATACTTCAGACTGACTGATCAATACTTCAGACTGATCGACCAATACTTCAGACTGACTGATCAATACTTCAGACTGATCGACCAATACTTCAGACTGATCGACCAATACTTCAGACTGACTGATCAATACTTCAGACTGACTGATCAATACTTCGGACTGACTGATCAATACTTCAGACTGATCGACCAATACTTCAGACTGACCGATCAATACTTCAGACTGACTGATCAATACTTCGGACTGACTGATCAATACTTCAGACTGATCGACCAATACTTCAGACTGACTGATCAATACTTCGGACTGACTGATCAATACTTCAGACTGATCGACCAATACTTCAGACTGACCGATCAATACTTCGGACTGACTGATCAATACTTCAGACTGATCGACCAATACTTCAGACTGACTGATCAATACTTCGGACTGACTGATCAATACTTCAGACTGATCGACCAATACTTCAGACTGACCGATCAATACTTCGGACTGACTGATCAATACTTCAGACTGACTGATCAATACTTCAGACTGATCGACCAATACTTCAGACTGACTGATCAATACTTCAGACTGATCGACCAATACTTCAGACTGACCGATCAATACTTCGGACTGACTGATCAATACTTCAGACTGATCGACCAATACTTCAGACTGATCGATCAATACTTCGGACTGACTGATCAATACTTCAGACCTGTGAGATCCATCTGGAAGTTCTGAGTCTGAAGATCAGCGGAGGAAACAAGTCGATCTGTTACTGCAGAAACAGACAGACAAAATACAGACTGAGCTACAAACTACAGACTGAACTACAGATTAAACTACAGACTGAACTACAGATTGAACTACAGACTACAGACTGAACTACAGATTAAACTACAGACTGAACTACAGATTAAACTACAGACTGAACTACAGACTACAGACTGAACTACAGATTAAACTACAGACTGAACTACAGACTACAGACTGAACTACAGACTACAGACTGAACGACAGACTAAACTACAGACTGAACTACAAACTACAGACTAAACTACAGACTGAGCTACAGACTGAACTACAAACTACAGACTGAACTACAAACTACAGACTACAGACTAAACTACAGATTCAACTACAGACTGAACTACTGACTGAACGACAGACTGAACAACAGACTGAACTACAAACTACAGAATAAGATACAGAGTAAACTACAGACTGAACTACTGACTGAACGACAGACTAAACTACAGACTGAACAACAGACTACAGACTGAACTACAGATATCTACTCAGGTGAGCGTTTACCTGCGTTTGTTTCCAGCAGCAGAGTCTGTCGACCGTTTCCTGAAAACAGAAACTGTCAATGAGTCTCTGACACCTGATCACACCTGACGACACCTGATCACACCTGATCACACCTGACGACACCTGATCACACCTGATCACACCTGACGACACCTGATCACACCTGATATATCATATTATATTATATTATATTATATTATATTATATTATATTATATTATATTATATTATATTATATTATATTATATTATATTATATTATATTATATATATAATATAATATAGTTATTATGATTGGTAAAGAAACTCTGGACTGAGGGAATAGAGAGGTCAATAATCAATAGATCAATATGGTGATTCTTCTTTGTGTGTACGCTGTGCGTAACAAAAAGCTATTTCCCCCTGCGGATTATTAAAGTAATTCTGATTCTGATTCTGATCAATAATGGATGTAATTCATGCAACTAGATCAGATATTTATCATTAAACTTGGTCTTACCGTTAGTGTCAGGTGAGTGGGCTCCGTCTGTAATCAATAGACCATATGTAGAATTGTGTCAGTATCAGTATTAGTATTGATAACAGGATCAATAGTATAACAGTAGTAGTAATAGTACTATAATAGTAGTGAGGACTACATGTTCCCTCTCTGAACTCAGGACACGTGACCCTAAACCAGAGCTCCCCCACTGCTCTCACTGACTTCTCCTCTGGACCCCTGAGGGTCCAGTTCTGTTCCACCTTGGGCTCTGCTGGACACCAGCTCAGCGCTGCACCTCATCCCTCCTGGACCCTGAGGGTCCAGTTCCAGGCCTGCAGCTTTCTCCTCCAGCTCCAGCCTCAGTGTGGCCTGTACCAGAGCAGACCACCTTCTTCATGGCAGCGACACCAAGTCCTGCCCGAACCAAGCTTATCAGCGCCAGCTGACCCAAAGTCTACCACCTGATCATCAGAGCAACAGGAGCACACCAGCTAGTTAGCACAGAGCTGCTAACTAGCTTAGCACAGAGCTGCTAACTAGCAGGGAACAAAGGAGCGACCGGATTCCTGCAGCCTGCAACAGGACAGCAAGGACAAAGAACCACCACCTTCTTCCAGCCTGGACCACCAACAGGCTGAGAAGCAGCACACTGAAGGACCTTCTTCTTCTCCCCTTTTAAGGACTGCTAACAAACTCTAACTGGGCATAGATAGCATAGCATTACTGCATACACGGCTAAGCAATGGTTAACCATGTGAATGTATTGATTTGCTTTAATGATCACTGAGTTTGATTATTGTGATGTGTTGTAGTTTACTGTGCAGCCATAAAGTGAAGTTGAGGTCAGTTGTTCACAGACACAGGTCTACAGACTAACCATCCTCTCCTAACCTGTACCTTTATCTACACACAGTTTACAACAGGCCTCCACTGAGAGACAAAGCTAAGCTAACGGCTACAGCACTTAGCTTTCCTTTGTCTGCCTCTGACCCCCACAGTCACTATGTGGTTCCCCACCTTCAGGTTACCTTCTTTTGTACACACACACACACATTAATAAATGTTTTAATCCATGCTGTTGTAATGTTTTACAAGAGTAGAAATCATTCAACTAGCTGTCAATATGGTCATTTTGGTTGTAGTTATTAAGTTAATTAGTCACCATAATACCAAATTGATAGTTTAGTTATTTTATGAGACTAAATAAAAATAAATAAATAAATAAAGATTGACTGAGACTGAATCAGTTAAATATCTTTTTGTTTGTTTATCGCGGTGGACCAAGCCCCATTTATCAATATAATTATCAATTATCTGAAAAATGTAGAATATTAATCTGTTGGGATCCTGTTTTCTGTCTCCCCTGCTCTTCCTCCCCCCTGTGCCGTCTCCCTCTACCTGCCACCTGAGCAGAGGTTACTCCAGGTCACTCCGCCCACACACCTGACACCGATCTCCAATCAGCCCCCCCCTCCTTCCCTGCCTACATAAGCCCAGATCACCGCTCTCTGCCAGACTGTCCGTGGCACTGGGTCCACTTCAGGCGCCTTTCGCCAATACTTCTTGTGATTTTGCTCGTGTTTGCTCTCTGTCCTGGTTCTGGTTTTTGTCTCCCTCCCCCATCTGCTCTCCCAGGTCTCCGTCCAGATCCTGCTCCTTGTTCCCCCAGCCCGTCTCCCTCGGTCTCCGTCCTGGTCCCGCTCCCTGCTCCACCTGGTTGTCCTCCCTGGTCCCCACCCCGGTCCTGCTTCCCGCTAGCCCCTTTTCCCTGACCTTGCTCCTCTCCATTGGTGTTAATAAACCCATCTGTCTCCCAACCACCCAGTCGTTCTGTGTCTGCATTGTGGGTTCAGCCGGTGTAGTTCCGCACAACATAATCTTATTATGAAACTGAAACATGTCAGTGATTGTCCAACATGTTTGATTAGAACATTAGTGACTGAGCTCTGAAGCTGTTTGTAGTTGTGTCCATGACATCAGCTGACTTTAGTTTAAAGATGTCGACAGTGATCCTATTTTCTATTCGTGTCTACACCGATGATACTCTGCTATGTTCCTCTTAAACCTAGAGACACTTTAAATGTAGTAATGCCAGAGTCACGCAGTAACCCTTCAGTCTGTGGTCCATGGTTTGGTGTGTAGTTCAGTGGTCTGGGGAGATGTGTACCTGTCTAGGTGTGCTTTGTACCTGTCATGTGAGCTTCACTGTGTGATGAAGATGATGAAGCTACTGCACCTGATTAAGAAGAACGGAGACATGACTTTACTGTAAATAACAGCGCCAGCAGAACTTCAGAGTAAAAGTCTTTGTGTATTTTCAGAGTAAAAGTTTTTCTGTCCCTACCTCCCTGGCCTACAGACAGCGACAAGCCAGAGTCAGAGCTGGACAGTGACTGGTCAGGTCCTGAGCTCAGGGAGGCGTGGCCTGGCCCTGATTGGTCGATGCTGATATCAGAGTGATGAGCAGGATCTTTAACAACAGGACGAAACCACAACAGCAAAAAACAGAGAAGTAAACCAGGAGAAGAAAGAGAGAGGAGTGATGTGAGTATAAGTTACAAAAGTCAGTGTTTTAATGTTAAATGTCTTTACATTCATCCTAAAAGTGACATCACATCCTGTTCACACCTGCCCTACCTGCAGGTGAGTCCAGACTGTTCTGGTCTGCAGATGGAGCTGCTGTCACACTTGAGCTGATCCCTGGAACACAAACACCAACCAGACTGATCAATGACGTAGCTGATCAGAGGATTATTCAAAAAATGTGCAGCACAAACTGCAAACATTTTGAAAACGGAATAGAAACTCCCACCTGTCGAGTCTAGATGTGTGGGCGGAGTCATGTGACCTGCCAGAAAAAAGGAAATCCAAAAATTAACTTCCTGTTTCCAAAGTTTGATCACCTCTAGAAGTTCCTACGTGTTTCCTGATCACACCTGTGCCGATCATACCTTTATTGATCACACCTGAACTGATCACACCTGTACTGTGTCCAGAACAGCTAGTAGAAACTGAGAAGCATTGACCAATGGGATGACAGAGACTTTGTGTATCCTGTCAGGTGATGCCCGACTGGAGGACAGAGCTGTCAATCATCTTAAAATGAACCAACACCTGTACAGTCTCCAAAGGTGTGTGTTGAGTGATCATTTAACCTGCAGACATGGTCACAGACAGGAGTTTAAACAGAAGCAGATTTGAGATCACACCTGCGAGGCTGATGTGAACACCTGGCCCGAATGGATCACCTCCACCTGAAAACAAAAGCACACCAAACATTACACTACAGCTCAGCTACAGCCTGAAGTTGTATCCTTGTGACATCATCAGCCTGACTGTCACCTGGTTTTACCTGGTATTATTAACCAGGATGTTTCCTTCCCTACAGGATGTGTCCTTCTCTACAAGATGTTTCCTTCTCTACAGGATGTGTCCTTCTCTACAAGATGTTTCCTTCCCTACAGGATGTGTCCTTCTCTACAAGATGTTTCCTTCCCTACAGGATGTGTCCTTCCCTACAGGATTTGTCTTTCTCTACAGGATGTGTCCTTCCCTACAGGATGTGTCTTTCTCTACAGGATGCGTCCTTCCTTACAGGATGTGTCCTTCCCTACAGGACGTGTCCTTCCTTACAGGACGTGTCCTTCCATACAGGACGTGTCCTTCCTTACAGGATGTGTCCTTCCCTACAGGATGTGTCTTTCTCTACAGGATGTGTCCTTCCCTACAGGATGTGTCCTTCCTTACAGGATGTGTCCTTCTCTACAGGATGTGTCCTTCCTTACAGGATGTGTCCTTCTCTACAGGATGTGTCCTTCCCTACAGGATGTTTCCTTCCCTACAGGATGTGTCTTTCTCTACAGGATGTGTCCTTCCCTACAGGATGTATCCTTCCCTACAGGACGTTTCCTTCCCTACAGGACGTGTCCTTCTCTACAGGATGTGTCCTTCCCTACAGGATGTGTCCTTCCCTACAGGATGTTTCCCACACCCTTTGAAGCTTCCTCGCTCAATTGCAAATTGAAAAAGAAAATGTGACCCATCATCAGAGAAATTTACCCATCAGGCCGAGCAGGAAGTCGTGACTGGATGGGTCCATTGTTCCTGAAGAAGAACAGCAAAATAAAGAAACTTTTACAATAAAGAAACAGGAAATGATGTGATAAAAGATACAGTGTCTTACTAAAGTGTGTCAGGGGAGTCAAGTCATTTCTTACTATTGATACGTCTCGTGAATAAAGAGGCAAAAAGCTTTTTAACATCTGCAGACATTCACCTGCTGAATCACATTATTAGATTCACAACGGACATAAATACTCAGCTGACCAGCACGTCCTTAACAACATGAATGTTTAAAGTGTTAAAATCTGAATGTAATCTGGTCTGTAGTTATCAATAATCAATCATCAGTCATCAACAATCAGATGAAAACCTCAGACCTCACCTGGACACTCACCTGTATAATCCAGGTGAGAAACTCCGCCCCCAAATGAACCCAAAATACCTGAAATGAAGACAGGTAAATAGACAGACCAGTAAACAGAGACAGGTAAACAGATAGACCGGTAAACAGACATAGGTAAACAGACAGACAGGTAAACAGACAGGTTGACCAGACAGAGGTTGTTGAATCATGTGACTTTACCAAACTTTATTCAATTTCCTTTAAATTTTACAGATGTCCTTTAGTCTGCAGATTACCTGTCTGACTGTCCGCCAAGGCTCCGCCCCCTCCTCCATTCAGCAGTTTCTGCCCATTACCTGGAACACACACACAGAACACACACACACACTGACTATTGTGAATAAATATAATAAATTTATAATAGTAATATAAATACAATATATTTTATATTTTTTCATGTCATCTGCCTTTTCGTGTGTGTGTGTGTGTTATTGGTCAACAGGTATTGGCAGTGACTTTATGATATTTACCGTTGGACTCTGAGTCGACTCCGTCAGAACCTGCAGACACAAACAGTAAAACCATTACCCCATGTACACCACTGCCACTAGCTAGCAGCTAGCAGCTAGCAGCTAGCTGTAAAGTTGTAGATATTACCATTAGTTTCTGTATGAGATGAAGCTGCTGGATGATCGGCTCCTAAAAACAAAATATATTATGTTATGTTATATTATATTATATTATATTATATTATATTATATTATATTTGGTGTTTGGGCAAAATTCAGCTGAGTTAAAAAAACAATTGAAACAGCTCAACACCACTAATATTACAGGTGGTTTCTCCAAATTCAACACAAAATGCCACTTTTAATGACGACTGCAGTCTCAGAATTATTAACCCCCCTGAGTAGAATCAGGTGTTGTCTCAAGCACACCTGATGGGACTAATCAAGGGCCTCACATCAAATACTCAGACCGGCTGGGGGGGTTTGTTCACAGTGACGTTTGGTTGCATGTTAGAAATATGGGTAGTCAAGAGAACTGTCCAAAAGTTAAGAGAGGAGATCGTTGCCTGCACAAGCAAGGAAAAGGATAGAAAAATACACCAAAGGCACTGAATGTTCCTGCAGATACTGTTGGAAGCAAACAGTAGGAATGTGACTGATACTGACCAATATGGTACCAGTGAAAAACATGACAATAGTTAATATGTGAATAACAATAACAGGACTAATATCAGTAAAAAGTGTCGGTGGCTGACGATCCACAGCAGTGATTCATGAGGCAAGAGAACCACAGCAGAAGAACCAGGACCAGGATCCACAGGAACCAGAGAACCACAGCAGGAGAACCAGGACCAGGATCCACAGGAACCTGAGAGATGAGAAAAGCACAGAAAGGCTCCGGGGAAGGTTTTAGGCTTCATCACTAAGGAAGGTTTTTAGTCTAGTCTGAAATGTAGAGAGGGTGTCTGCCCCCCGAACCCAGACTGGAAGGAGGTTCCACAGGAGAGGAGCCTGATAGCTGAAAGCTCTGGCTCCATCACTACTTTAGAGGACTTTAGGAACCACCAGTAGGCCTGCAGTCTGGGAGCACAGTGCTCTAGTGGGGTAGTACGGTACTATGAGCTCTTTAAGATATGATGGAGCCTGAACATTAAGAGCTTTGGAGGTGAGGAGAAGGATTTTAAACTCTATTCTAGATTTTACTGGAAGCCAGTGAAGAGAAGCCAGAGTTGGAGTTCTCCCTGGCGAACAAGAGGGCCGCCTCCTTGTGACTACAGGT
This sequence comes from Pempheris klunzingeri, assembly GCF_042242105.1. Lineage (NCBI taxonomy): Eukaryota > Metazoa > Chordata > Actinopteri > Acropomatiformes > Pempheridae > Pempheris > Pempheris klunzingeri. The sequence continues at coordinate 13,933 of NW_027255267.1, read as the reverse complement.
TGCTGGGGGGAAGGCTCTGGCTGTTGTGTGTGCGTATGCACCAAACAGCAGTTCAGAGTATCCTTCTTGGAGGCTCTGGATGGATCCTGGAAGGGGTTCCACCTGGGGACTCCATAGTTCTACTGGGAGACTTACGTGGGCAATGACGGAAAAACCTGGAGGGGGATGATTGCCTGATCTGAACCTGAGTAGTGCTTTGTTATTGGACTTCTGTGCTAGGCATGGTTTGGCCATAATGAACACCATGTTTGAGCAGATGATGTGGTTCTGTTGGCTTCCTCAGACCGTGACCTTCAGCAGGCGCTGGGGCGGTTTGCAGCTGAGTGTGAAGCGGATGGGATGAGGGTCAGCACCTCTAAGTCTGAGGCCATGGTTCTCTGCTGGAAAAAGGTGGATTGCCCCCTCTGGGTTGGGAGTGAGTCGCTGCCCCAAGTGGGGGAGCTAAAATATCTCTGGGTCTTGTTCACAGTGAGGGTAAAATGGAGCGCGAGATGGACAGACGGATTGGTGCGGCGTCAGCAGTAATACGATGGCTGTACCGGTCTGTTGTGGTGAAGAGGGAGCTGAGCTGGAAGGCGAAGCTCTTGATTTACCAGTCGATCTACAGTCCAACCCTCACCTATGGTCATGAGCTCTGGGTCGTGTCTGAAAGAACGAGATCACGGATACAAGCGGCTGAAATGAGTTTCCTCCGTAGGGTTTCTGGGCTCAGCCTGAGAGATGGGGTGAGGAGCTCGGACATCCCGAGGGGGCTCGGACTAGAGCCGCTGCTCCTTCACATCGAAAGGAGCCAGTTGAGGTGGTTCAGGCATCTGGTCAGGATGCCTCCTGGGCGCCTCCCCTTAGAAGTTTTCCGGGCATGTACCTCCGGGAGGAGACCCCGGGGCAGACCCATAACTTGCTGGAGGGATTACATCTCTCGGCTGGCCTGGGAACACTTTGGGATCCCCCAGGGGGAGCTGGAAAGTGTTGCTCAGGAGAAGAGCGTCTGGAGTGCCCTGCTTGACCTGTTGCCACCGCGACCCGACCTCGGATATGCGGAAGATAATGGATGGATGGATGAATGGTGCTTGTCAAGAAGGGGTTGAATAATTTTGAGACTGCAGTCGTCATTAAAAGTGATATTTTGTGCTAAATGTGGAGAAACCATCTATAACATACGTCACTAACTGGCAGACCGTGGTCTGGTTATCTTAAGACGCAGTTATTCAAAAACTATTATATTTATTTTCTCTTATTTCTAAATGCAGCCCTTCTTTTACTTAATGAGACAAGAACGTTCTACCTATCTACAGTATTATGTATCTGTTTGTTAAGTGACAATAAATATTGTTGTTATTGATTACATGCAGATGTTGATACAACCACTAGGCTACATCAACATATATCACACTAACTAAGTTAGACATTATGATGTTCCGGACCTTTGCTTTAATACATTTCTCTGACTGGACCTTTTTGAATTTTAGTTGAATAACCCTGATCTATGACATTAATTGTGTTGAGCTAATTGAAACGTTCTTGTTTACCCAGTCCAGGGTGCACCGCCAGCCAACCACAGGGCCGACATACAGAGCCAGACAACCGCTCACACCTACGGGCAATTTAGAGTCACCAAATAACCTGCATGTCTTTGACTGTGGGAGGAAGCTGGAGAACCTGGAGAGAACCCATGCAAGCACGGGGAGAACATGGAAAGTCCACACAAAAAGACCCCAGATTCAAACCTGGATTTGAACCTGGAACCTTCTTGCTGTGAGGCAACAGTGCTGCCCTATATTATATTATATTATATTATATTATATTATATTATATTATATTATATTATATTATATCATATTATATTATATTATATTATATTATATTATATTATATTCTTAGTTGTTTACCTTCAGGTTGAGTCTGAGCTGCAGAGAGTTCTACTGCTGCTGGAGAACCTGAAGAACCTGAGAGGAGAACAAAGGAGGAACACGTTCCTTCACTTCAATGTAACACAGTGTAATATACACATAAACTGAGACTGAGTCATTGTTCAGGTGTGAACGGGTACTAACAGGTCATGTGTGAGGATGTGCTAATAGAACACATAGAACAAGTAGCAGAACAGTTTCAGTAAAAACCTCGGTATTATTAACAACCATTGATCTACTAGAAAACAATGATCAATAGGTTATTACCCATTGGCTGTAATTCTTAATTAATTAAAACATATTGATTGATAGGTGATTACCTGTTGGTTGTGAAGCTGCTGAGCTGCTTGGACCTCCAGCTGCTTTTAAAGAGTTTTAAAGGGATCAGTTTCAACATTTGAATAAAACAACGTGAGAAATCGTTCAGTCACGTGACCTGATGAAGATGATGTCTGATGAAGAGTCATGAAGCAGAGAATAAAAGTTACCTGATGAGTCCACAGAGGAAGAATCACCTGTGTGACCTGATCCAGAGACAAACATTGACTCAGCACTCAGACAGAAACCATGGTACCAACAGCAAATACTCCATTACAGCAAAAAGTCCTGCAAGTATCAGCGTCAAAATGATCAAAAGTAAAGTCTCAACTATGGTTTCATGGGAGCCAGGGAGCCAGTCATTAATTCCACAAAGCCCTCCTCTGATTGGCCAGGTTCAGTCAGGACCCTCCTCTGATTGGTCAGGTTCAGTCAGTACCCTCCTCTGATTGGTCAGGTTCAGTCAGGACCCTCCTCTGATTGGTCAGGTTCAGTCAGGACCCTCCTCTGATTGGTCAGGTTCAGTCAGGACCCTCCTCTGATTGGTCAGGTTCAGTCAGGACCCTCCTCTGATTGGTCAGGTTCAGTCAGGGCCCTCCTCTGATTGGTCAGGTTCAGACAGGGCCCTCCTCTGATTGGTCAGTTTTAGACAGGGCCCTCCTCTGATTGTCAGTGAGCAGGTAGCCCCGCCCTAAAGCCCCCCCACATCCTGGTGTATCTTCCTCTAAATGGACCATAACTGAGTTAATGAACATCCTGCTGTGCTGAAGAAGACTGTAAACTAGAGACTGAGAGCAGAAACTCATCAGGAAAATATTCACTGAGCTGATAAATCAGGAGAGAAGTTGGCTCATTTCCTCATTGACTTCCATCCAATCAGACTCCTGTTTGGAGCCAGTGGAGTCGCCCCCTGCTGGACACTAGAGAGGAAGCAGCTTTAAGGCTCTTCAGCATCGGCTTCACTGTTCAGACCCAGAGGACACCGACACTCTTTATAGACTGATACCGACCAATCAGAGGACGCTTCTTTATAGACTGATACCGACCAATCAGAGGACGCTTCTTTATAGATTGATACCGACCAATCAGAGGACGCTTCTTTATAGACTGATACCGACCAATCAGAGGACGCTTCTTTATACAGACTGATACCGACCAATCAGAGGACGCTTCTTTATACAGACTGATACCGACCAATCAGAGGACGCTTCTTTATACAGACTGATACCGACCAATCAGAGGACGCTTCTTTATACAGACTGATACCGACCAATCAGAGGACGCTTCTTTATACAGACTGATACCGACCAATCAGAGGACGCTTCTTTATACAGACTGATACCGACCAATCAGAGGACGCTTCTTTATAGATTGATACCGACCAATCAGAGGACGCTTCTTTATACAGACTGATACCGACCAATCAGAGGACGCTTCTTTATAGACTGATACCAACCAATCAGAGGACGCTTCTTTATACAGACTGATACCGACCAATCAGAGGACGCTTCTTTATACAGACTGATACCGACCAATCAGAGGACGCTTCTTTATACAGACTGATACCGACCAATCAGAGGACGCTTCTTTATACAGACTGATACCGACCAATCAGAGGACGCTTCTTTATACAGACTGATACCGACCAATCAGAGGACGCTTCTTTACACAGACTGATACCGACCAATCAGAGGACACTTCTTTACACAGACTGATACCGACCAATCAGAGGACGCTTCTTTACAGACTGATACTGACCAATCAGAGGACGCTTCTTTACACAGACTGATACCGACCAATCAGAGGACGCTTCTTTACAGACTGATACCGACCAATCAGAGGACGCTTCTTTACAGACTGATACCGACCAATCAGAGGACGCTTCTTTACAGACTGATACTGACCAATCAGAGGACGCTTCTTTACACAGACTGATACCGACCAATCAGAGGACGCTTCTTTACAGACTGATACCGACCAATCAGAGGACGCTTCTTTATACAGACTGATACCGACCAATCAGAGGACGCTTCTTTATAGACTGATACCGACCAATCAGAGGACACTTCTTTATACAGACTGTGGACGCCCCCGTCAGCGTTATAAGATCGGATAATTTTTCATGATGTATAAAATGTTAGTTATTCTCTGTCCTTGTAGTCGTCTGATTGTCGTGTAGTAGAAGTATAAATTATCCTAATATGCAAATAAAGTAAGATAAGATATTCCTTTTCTATTTACTCTAAAGTAAAGCATCTGAGTAAATATACCTCAATTTAAATGTGTTCAACTTAAAAGGCAACGTCTCATATCAACATTATGACAACACAGTACTAATACGCAATACTGTCAATTAATAATTCATCAGTGATGTCACAGTTCATCACTGAAAACAAAATGACCTCTTCTTCTTCTTCATGTTTACCTGCAGAACTTCCTGCTGTTCCATCAGGTGTTCCTCCTCCGGCCGACTGACTGCTGGAAGCTGAAACCAATAAAAACCTTCATCCAGATCTATTTAAATAAATGTGTGTTAACATGCTGAGAAACAAAATGTCCTCAGCAAACATGCAAAGGGGCAGAAGCAACAAAGTGATTTTATTTGTTTCTTCTTCTTTGTTTTGTCCTGCAGTACCAACACCATGAGATGATTCATTTACAGGTTTATGTTTCATAGATGTAACATCCCAGCCCGGCCTCATACTGAAAACGACCACAGTGGTCACAGCAGGGGTTAAAACGATCTGTGTTTTCGTAGGCGACCTCTACTGGTCGTAGCTATGACGACAGGAGCAAAGGAGGAGGTCATGTGATGCAGTATAATCAGCTATAAAATCGTAGGGACGAGGTCGTGGTGGATGGACACGTCAAGCCCAGAAGGCCGCCACTGGTGTTTCACAGAAAACCACACATGTGGCGTCTGGTTTCATAACGTAACGTACGTCTTCCATCATTTCGTCCTGTTCAGTAACAAACACGCTTTAGCCCAAACCGTCACCTTTTCCTAAACATAACCAAACTGTGGCTGTTTCACAGCGTTAACTTACATCACCAACATAATCTGACTGATTCGCCTGCTGTGGCTGCTGAGGACACTCAGGAACGTTGGAAATCAACCTGATCTGTCGTTCTGTCTGTTATGGATGTGTTGATGTGAACATGTGACCACCATGACGTCGTTTTGGTCTGAGGACGTGTTGACGTGAACATGTGACCACCATGACGTCGTTTTGGTCTGAGGACGTGTTGACGTGAACATGTGACCACCATGACGTCGTTTTGGTCTGAGGACGTGTTGACGTGAACATGTGACCACCATGACGTCGTTTTGGTCTGAGGACGTGTTGACGTGAACATGTGACCACCATGACGTCAACTCACCGCTCAGATCCTGAATGTTGGACGAAACACCTGCTGCAACACCTGCAGAGAAAACACATCTGAGAGGAGGAACATTCCTGCTGAAACATCGTGTCACGGACAGAAGAAGCAGCTCCAGTCCAGCAGGTAGCTGTGGTTTAACCTGATCAGTGATCAGTGATCATTGATCAGTGATCAGTGATCAGCTGGTCTCTGTTCACCATCTGTCCTGCAGTTCAGCTCCAGCAGGTGGCGCTGTGGCTCTGAGCCGGCCGGCTGCAGTAACCTGAACCTGGCTGTGGCATCATGCGTTGCCGGGCGGACTGGGTCAGACTGGATGTGGTTAATCCCAGTCTGAACACCAACCCGTTAATCTGGATTAAACCTGAGACCAAACACGAACAAACAAACTGTTCAGGAGGGAAAAACCTGATCAGGGTCGACTCACCTGAACCTCCGGCCGCCGCCGCCGCCACTGCCGCCAATGCGGGGGTGGAATGCTGCACGCCAATAACTGTGGGGGGTCGGAGGGGTATCAGATGTTCAGGATGAATAAAAGTTCTGTTCATCAGCTGAAGGAAACTTGACTAACAGAGTTTATTAAAAACAGACTGATGGAGGATCAGTGTGACTGAAATCTGACTAAAGATTCACTGAAGAGTACAAAGGCCCAAAGAAAGTTTTCTGATTACGTCATAAATCAAAGAGCTCCAGTGAAGTGGGGGCGGCTCAGTGAAGCTGCTCTGTGACTAACAGGACGTCACAGCTGCTTTAAAACTGCTCTGTGTTTATGCAGGTTTATGGTGGAAGTTAAAGCCTCTCACCCTCATCAACCTTATCCTGACTCTGGGAGTCATCATCATCTGGAAAGGAAGCACATCCAACATTTATTCCTCTAATTAATGACGCTTTTAACAACACTGTTAGATTAGATACCTGTCTGTCTGCCTGCCTGTCTGTCTGTCGCCTGGCTTCTATCTGTCTGTCTGTCTCACTCTCTCTCTCTCTCTGTCTGCCTCTCTCTCTCTCTATGTGTCTGTCTCACTCTCTCTCTCTCTCTCTCTCTCTGCCTGTCTCTCTCTCTTGGTTTTTCCTCTTTAATGTTGCCCTTTTTTCTCTGAGCAGCTGATTATTGATCAGTTTGTAATCGTCGATTCTTCTCTGAACTCTGAACTGATTATAGCTTGTTAACATGAAGCCCAAAAAGAGGCTGAGATGATCCTCAGGGGAGCCAGACAAGCTAACCCATGACAGGGATACACACACACACACACACACTGGAACACACACACACACACACACACACACACACACACACACACACTGGAACACACACTGGAACACACACACACACACACACACACACACACACACACACACACACTGGAACACACACACACACACACACACACACACACTGGAACACACACACACACACACTGGAACACACACACACACACACACACACACACACACACACTGGAACACACACACACACACACACACACACACACACACACACTGGAACACACACACACACACACACACACACACACACACACACACACACTGGAACACACACACACACACACACACACACACACTGGAACACACACACACACTGGAACACACACACACACACACACACACACTGGAACACACACACACACACACACACACACACACACACACACACACTGGAACACACACACACACACACACACACACACACACACACTGGAACACACCTTCCTCCCTGTTTTCCTCCCTGTTTTCCTCTCTACCTCTGATCTGGTCCCTGCTCATGTTCAGGGTTGGCCTGTTTGTCATCGTGCTTTATGAATAAAGTTGGCTTGAATCATGGCGCTCGTCAGCCCGTCGGTGTGATGTATAAATGTAGGCGTGGTCTCCATGTTCTTAGCGTGTTGGCTAGATGAAGATGGACACGCTGTCAGGAATAAAAACACATCTGCGCCATGGAGCGAGTGAACACGTTTTGTCAGTGGGTTTGATTCTGTTTGTCGTCATGGTTACACGAATGACCACATGGTTAACGACTGTCAGCTGACTACGGCTTCCCTCATCGGTAAATTATTCCCTAAATTAAAGAATCGATCGACTAATCAATGACTAATCAATTAATCAGCAAATCACAGCAGCTCCACAAATAACTGATGCAAGAGGACAGACTCCCAATCAGTCAATCAATCAATCAATCAATCGATCAATCAATCAGTTTGATCTGATTTAAATCATGTTTTCATAGAATCAGTTTTATTTTATAGGTCATGGAATCAGTTTATATGAGCTGACAGGAAGCTGTCTTTTCAAAATAAAAGCAGGTTTCCCTCACACACGCATGCCTACCCTCCTCCTCCTCAGACAGCTCCCCCTCCACGTCCTCCGTGGCCTCCACCTCCACCTCCTCCTGCTCCTTCTCTGGAAACACAGCAAAACTCGTATCTCCACAAATCAGATCAATCAGATTAAATCAGATCAATCAGATCAGATCAGATCAATAAGATCAGATCTGATCAATACGATCAGATCAGATCAATACCATCAGATCAAGTCAGATCAGATGAAATCAGATCAGAGGCCAGTTAGTATTTTTACCCTCCACAGGAGCCGTAGAAACTGTCGTTGCCAGAAAGACGACCATCGACACTATCAACAGGTTTCTGTCAGGACAGAGAACACCGGGTTACTGCAGGGATCAATACTGATCAGTACTGACTAATGCAAATCAATAGTGATCAATACAGATGAATACAATAGTGAGTACCAATCATAGGTGATCAGCCCCTTATATACCAGTTATACTAACAATCAGTAACAGTTTTTAAAATTGATCAATACCAAAGAATCCTCATCAGTAATCATTGGTTTGCCAGCCATCAGTAACCAATACACCAATACTGATCAATACACTTCAGTATCAGCCAGTACAGGTCAATACACTTCAGTATTAGCAAATACTAATCAATACAGCTACATGATAGTCAGTAATAATCAATCACTCAACGTTGACCAATACCATCAATAGTGACCAATACCATCAATACTAATCAATACCATCAATACTGTTCAATAACAATAAAACTGGTCAATACCATTAATACTAATCAATAACATCAATACTGATCAATAACAATAAAACTGGTCAATACCATTAATACTAATCAATAACATCAATACTGATCAATAACAATAAAACTGATCAATGCCATTAATACTGATCAATACCATCAATAATGATCAATGCCATTAATACAACAGTATGCCGTAGTATTACTACTACTGCAGTAATACTACACTACAGTACTACATTACAGTACTGTTGTA